>NC_141320.1:56182623-56320123 GCF_037954235.1 Aulostomus chinensis | reverse complement strand
TTGATGGCCACGCCAAGCTGGCTAGCTTTGCTAACACCAATCCTTTCGTTGTGGACATAATGGACGTTGCACAAGTTGGGACGGACACTCGTGATTGTTGTTGTGACTGTGGCGTGCGTGCTAGCCGCAGAGGGAGCAGCAACCCTTTCGTTGCGGATACAGAGCCAACGTTAGCCGCTAGTGGAGCCCAAGCACCTGTCCTGCTGTCCGACGCTGCATGGCCGCTCACACCGCCACCTTCAACAACGACGAACCCTTTTATTTCAACGCCAGCTCACGCCGACACGTCGGCTGGTGAGTTTAAAGCTTTTGTTCATACGGACTGTGACCATATTGGAAAGGCAGCTTCTACACCAGCGGTAGCTTCATGTCATGTGATGGACGATAGCCACATCCAAGCTCCCGCGTCGTGCACTTGCAATCAGCAGCGGAGCGGCCTTACTCCTGCTAATCTGCACGTGTCCCCCATTATATCGCAACTGGCCCAGCCTGCCAGACCTCGCTACAATGAGCAAGCCCACCGAAGTAGCACCAGCCCTCACCAGTGTGGACGCCACCGGCCCGATGGAAATAGAGCTTGGCCTGGAACTCGTGGCCGTTCTTCCTACATCATGCCTGGCTGTGAATTGATGGACAGCAGCGATGACGAGTTGTATGGACAGAAGGAACGAATCCCCACGCTGCAACCTGGCAAGTTCGATGGCTCGACTTCATGGAAAGACTTTCTCTATCAGTTTGAGAGCTGTGCTGAGGCTAACTACTGGTCGGAGAAACCCATGGCAGTGCAGCTTAGATTTAGCCTGACAGGTGCAGCCGGTGCCATTGTCCACAAGAACCCCAGATCTGCTCGTTGGAGCTACCAGAGGATGGTGGATGAGATTGAGTCTGCCTACGGTCCCTGTTCAGAGCATGCAGCAGCAATCGGCATCAAACTGAGACAGAGAGTGAGAGGACCAGGTGAGACTCTGCACAGTTTAAGAGACCATATCTATGAGAAGGTGTCCATTGTGTATGCTGACAGAACTGAGCTGGAGCAGGAGGCTGTTAGCGCTGAGATTTTTATCGGTGCTTTGGCCGATGCGGAGGTTGTCCAGCGGCTGCTGGAGGAGCATCCCCGTACACTGGCTAAAGCTTATGAAATAGCCCACCGCTACGAGACGACCAGGCGGGCAGCAAGGACTGTTACACAGCTAATGCAGCAAGGTCAGCATGGTGGCGGGGAGCGGCGTGCCAGGGCAGCCATGGTACGTGGAAACCCTTTCACTGCTGTGGTTGAGGATCCAGCGGGGGTAGCAATCGACCCTTCCACTCAACCTGAGAGGGTGCCAACATCTCAGTGACCCTGGCAACCCAGAAAAAAAGAGAGACATGGGTGCAAACTGGAAGGAGGTCATCTGCCATAACTGCAGTGGTGTAGGGCATCTGCAGAAAACCTGCCCTTCACCCCGCCGCCCCAAGCCATCTGCCCATGACCCCCTTCGCACTGCCCCAGTTCCTGGTGCAAGCACCGTAAACGCATGTCACCCAAGTCATGAAGAAGACATGCTAATTCATGTCCTGATACATGAACTACGAATGTGTGCTCGCTGGACTCTGGCGCAAGGCGGAACGTGCTTTCCCTCCATCATTTCAACTCCATCCCTGCTGAGTTCAGGCCCCCCCCCCCTTAACTGTGCTCAGCGAGTTAACTTTGCCGGTGCATATTGGAAATAATGTGACTGATGTGAACTTTGTCATGGCTAACACTGCTGAGAGCATGAAGTTCATCCTCGGGTCACCCTTTCTACTCAAGCAGGTTCCCATTTGGACTATGGCGGCAGGGAGGCCACCCTCTTTGGTAAAAAGTTCCCCTCCTGAACCCCAACCATCATACCCAGGCACCCATAGTCAGAGTCGCCCGGACTGCAGTTTTGGAGTCAGGATGTGAGTACGTTGTGCCGGGTACCGCCTGTTTCCGCCATGCTGTGAATGGGAACATGATGTTAAGCCCCACAAAGACTTTCATTGAAAAGCACCAAGTCCTGGTGGCGCACGTTGTGGTGCAGGCATGGCAGTGCACCAATATTCCCATCAGGGTTTTCAACCCTGGCACCGCTCCTGTAACACTGAAACGGGGATCGGTGGCTGGCGTCCTCCAACCTGCCACAGTACTAGAGGAGACGGAGTTTCAGCCAGCAGGAGCTCCAGCAGCACCCAAGTCTACTAACCATTTCTCTAGTTCTGTTCCCCACCACCTGCAGGTGCTGTATGCAGACAGCTGTGTAACCTGACGGAGGATGGCCGCTGTCGGCTGGCTCACCTGCTACGGACCTATGGTGATGTCTTCTCCACGGGGCCCACTGACCTTGGTCGCACTCGCCTGGTGCAGCAGGATATCCTGACCACACCGGGGCCCCCTGTGAAACAACCACCACGCCGGATGTCCCAAGAGAAGCAGGTAGGGGCTGATCAGCAGGTACAACAGAGCTTGGAGACTGATGTGGCTCGGTCCAGGAGCAGCAGCTAGGCCGCACCAATTGTAATGGTAAAGAAAAAGGACGATAGCCTACGGCTCTGTGTAGATTATAGGCTTCTGAATGAACGGACTATTAAAGATGCATATCCCTTGCCACGTATCCAGGACACGTTGGACACCCTGCCCACTGCCAAGTTCTTTAGTACATTGGATTTAACATCAGGGTACTGGCAGGTGGAAATGACACCCAGGGCCCGCAAAGCTGCAGCTTTTTGCACCCGAAAGGGGTTGTTTGAGTGGAATGTGATGCCATTCGGACTTTGTAATGCCCCGGCCACATTCCAAAGACTTGTGGACCGTGCATTGCAGTGGGAGACATGCTTGGTGTATCTCGACGACATCATAGTCCTGGTGTTCACCAGGCTGCGTGAGGCTGACCTTAAGCTGAAACCATCCAATGAGCATTGAGGCTCTGCTGAATTTCATCCTGAAGGACTGCCAGCCCCTCAGCACTGTTGAGAGGGAAGGGTTCAGGGAACTGGTTCAGGTCCTTGAGCCTCATATGTTTGCCAACCAGAAAGGTTTGTGTGGAAATGATCTAAAGCAGTCGTTGATATCTCCAGTTTATTTCATCTTGAATTTCAATGTATTGATTTACTCTGGGTGTCATTTTCAGACCATCAAACAAACGGTGGCCAAAAAGTACCAGGAGGAACGGGAAGGAGTGAAAAAGGAAGTCCAGCTGCCATGTGGACATCTGTGGACATGGAGGCTCCCTTGGCTCTGACCTGTCACTGCATTAGTGAGAATGAATGTGTTGGGAGTGCAAGACTTTCCACAAAGTCACCCTGCTGACAGTTTGGCCCCAGTCCAAAGAGGCATGATGGAGGACTGGGCCATCACCAACAAAGTCAAGTGTCTTGTGAGCGACGCAGCACCAAACATGACAGCATCCACCAGACAGCTCCAAATTCACCACTCAGTCTGCACTGCACATCGTCTGAATCTAGGAGTCAGAAAATCCTGTGATCAGATCCCCCACTTCCATCATCAGACACAAAGCCAGGAACACTGTCACATCCTTCAGATCAGCACTACAGCCAAGGAGAAGCTGGCTCAGGTGCAGCAACAGATGGGAGGGCCAACCCTGAAACTCATCAGTGAGGTGCCAACACGCTGGAACAGCACACACAGCTGTCAGGGCTGCATGATGAGAGGGAACCAGTGTGGGAACCTCTGGCCTCTCTAAGACAGATTTGACTCCACTGACAGCTGAGGAGTTCACCACCATAGGAGAAGCACTTCTAGTAAACAGAGGTCATTCTAGTAGCCTGGTCCCTCTGTGGTTGAGCTATAATTTTAGGAAATATGGTCATTATTAAATGGTGACATCTCTCTGCTGAATAATGTAGAACTGAACGGATCCACTGGACCTTCTTTTTACAAACAGCAGCATGCAGCAGCTGTCCTCAGTGGAAAACTGCACATTTCTGTTGGTGAGAGTTCATCAAGTGATGGACTTTGTCTCTCAACAGAAGCTGTGTGGAAAAACCCTGCAGCTACGAGCGCTTCAGACTCTGAGAGTGATTCTTACGCCATTGGCTGGTTTAACCTGGCGTCTGACCGTGGAGGTGGCCGAGAGGAGCGTGACATGGCTGCACAGGTAAATCAACTAAAGCAGTGTTAGTCTTTGGCAGCAGGCCAGGCCGACAAATGCTAATGTCTCTGACTGACTGACTGATGAAGTTGGACCATTGGTCAGCAACAATGATGCATGACCACAAATAGTGGCCTGGGTCTTGATGAAGCTCACGTTACTGTTAGCATCATTTTGATGTCATGAGCAACTCTTACTACATCACTGTAGCATTATTTTGAGGTTATTAGCAACTCTCCCTACATCACTGTCATCATCATTTTGAGTTCATCAGCAATTCTTACTTCATAAATGTAGCATTATTTTGAAGTTTTTAGCAGCTCTTTCTACATTGCTGTCAGCATCATTTTGAGATGATAAATTCTTACTCCATCACTGTAGCATTATTTTTAGGTTAGTAGCAACTCTTACTATATTACTATGAGCATCATTTTGAAATCATTCGCAACTATTACTCCATCACTGTCAGCATCATTTTTAGTTTATGAGCAACTCTTACTACATCACTGTAGCGTTATTTTTAGGTTATTAGCAACTCTTAAAACATCACTGTAGCATCATTTTGAGGTTATTAGTAACTCTTAATACATCACTGTAGCATTATATTTAGGATATTATCAAGTCTTACTACATTACTGTTATACCATTTTGAGGTGATGAGAAACTCTTACTACATTACTGACAGCATCATTTTGAGGTTAGTAGCAACTCTGATGACATCACTTTTAGCATCATTTTCAGGTTATTAGCAACTGTGACTACATGACTGTTAGCATCATTTTGAGTTCTTGCGCAAGTCTTCCTACATTAATGTAGCATTATTTTTAGGTTATTGGCAGTATTTACTGCATTACTGTCAGAATCATTTTGGGGTAATTAGCAACTCTTACCACATCACTGTAGCATCATTTTGAGGTCAGTAGCAACTCTGAACACAGTACTGTCATTATCATTTTGAGGTTTTTAGCAATTCTTACTCCATCACTGTAGCATCATTTTGAGGTTATTAGCAACTGTTACTACATCACTTTAAGCATCATTTTGAATTCATTTGCAACTCTTACGACATCACTGTCAGCATCATTTTGAGGTTTTTAGCAACTTTCACCGCATCACTGGAGCATCATTTTTAGGATAGCAGCAACTCTCACCACATCACTGTAGCATTATTTTGAGGTTTTTAGCAACTCTCACCAAATCATTGGAGAATCATTTTTAGGATAGCAGCAACTCTCATGACATCACATTAGCATCATTTTGAGGTTTTTAGCAACTCTCACTACATCACTGGAGTATCATTTGTAGGATAGTAGTAACTCTCACTACATCACTGTAGCATCATTTTGAGGTTTTAAGCAACTCTCACTGCATTACTTTACCATCATTTTTAGTTTCATTGCACCTGTTACTACATTACTGTCAGCATCATTTTGAGGTTTGTAGCAACTCTCACGACATTATTGTAGCATCATTTTGAGGACAGTAGCAACTCTCACTACGTGACTGTAGCATCATTTTGAGGTTAGTCGCAACTCTCACGACATTATTGTAGCATCATTTTGAGGACAGTAGCAACTCTCACTACGTGAATGTAGCATCATTTAGAGGTTAGTCGCAACTCTCACTACATCACTGTAGCTTCATTTTGAGTTTCGGAGCAACTCTCACTACGTGACTGTAGCATCATTTTGAGGACAGTAGCAACTCTCACTACATTACTGACAGCATCATTTTGAGATTTTTTGCAACTCTCACAACATCACTGCAGCATCATTTTGAGATTTGTCGCAAATCTCACTACATTCCTTCAGCATTATTTTGAGGATAGTAGCAACTCTCACTACATCACTCTAGCATCATTTCCTAGGTTAGTATTAACTGTCACTACATCACTGTCAGCATCATTTTGAGATTAGTAGAAACTCTCACTACATTACTGTAGCATCAGTCTGAGGTTTTAAGCAACTCTCATGACATCACTGGAGCATCATTTCCTAGGTTAGTAGCAATTCTCATGACATCACTGTCGGCATCATTTTGAGATTTTTAGAAACTCTCACGACATCACTGGAACATCATTTTGAGGTTAGTAGCAACTTTGACTAAATCACTGTAGCATCATTTTGAGGTTTTTAGCAACTCGGACTACACCTCTGGAGCATCATTTCTTAGGTTAGTAACAACTCTCATTACCTCACTGTCGGCATCATTTTGAGATAAGTAGCAACTCTCACTACATCACTGTAGCATCATTTCCGAGGTTAGTAGCAACTTTCACTACATCACTTTCAGCATCGTTTTGAGGTTTTTAGCAAGTCTCACCACATCACTATACCATCATTTCTTAGGTTAGTAGCAACTTTCACCACATCAGTGGAACATCATTTTGAGGTGAGTAGCATCTCTGACTACATCTCTGTAGCATCATTTTGAGTTCAGTAGCGACTCTTTCTACATTACGGTAGCATCATTTTGAGGTTTTTAGCAACTCTCACCACATCACTGGAGCATCATTTCTTAGGCTCGTAGCAATTCTTATTACATCACTGTAGCATCATTTAGAGGTTCGTAGCAACTCTCACTACATTACTGTAGCATTATTTTGAGGATAGTAGCAACTCTCACTACATCACTGTAGCATTGTTTTGAGGATAGTAGCAACTCTCACCACATCACTGTAGCATTGTTTTGAGGTTCGTAGAAATTCTCACTACATTACTGTCAGCATCATTTTGAGGTTAGTAGCAACTCTCACCACATCACTGGAGCATTATTTTAAGGTTAGCAACAACTCTCACTACATCACTTTAGCATCATTTTGAGGTTAGTAGCAACTCTCACTACATTACTGACAGCATCATTTTGAGGGTCATAGCAACTCTCACCACATCACACCACATCTGTAGCATCATTTCTTAGGTTAGTAGCAATTCTTATTACATCACTGTAGCATCATTTTGAGGATAGTAGAAACTCTCACTACATCACTGTAGCATCATTTTGAGTTTCGGAGCAACTCTCACTACATCACTGTAGCATCGTTTTGAGGTTTGTCGCAACTCTAACCACATCACTGTAGCATCATTTCTTAGGTTTGTCGCAACTCTCACTACATCACTGTAACATCATTCTGAGGATAGTTGCAACTCTCACTACATCACTGTAGCATCATTTTGAGTTTCGGAGCAACTCTCACTACATCACTGTAGCATCGTTTTGAGGTTTGTCGCAACTCTAACCACATCACTGTAGCATCATTTCTTAGGTTTGTCGCAACTCTCACTACATCACTGTAACATCATTCTGAGGATAGTTGCAACTCTCACTAAATCACTGTAGCATCATTTTGAGGTTTTTAGCAATTCTAACCACATCACTGTAGCATCATCTTGAGGTTTTTAGCAACTCTCACCACATCACTGTAGCATCATTTTGGGATGAGTAGCAAGTCTCACTCCATCACTGTAGCATCATTTTGAGGTTTAAAGCCATTCTCACTACATTACTGTCAGCATCCTTTTGAGTTTTTAAGCAACTCTCACTACATCACTGCAGCATCATTTTTAGGATAGGAGCAACTCTCACTACATCACTGCAGCATCGATTTGAGGTTTTTAGCAACTCTCACCACATCACTGTAGCGTCTTTTCTTAGGTCAGTAGCAACTCTCATGACATCACTTTCAGCACCATTTTGAGCTTTTTAGCAACTCTCACCACATCACTGTAGCATCTTTTCTTAGGTTAGTAGCAACTCTAACCACATCACTGCAGTATTATTTATTAGGTTAGTAGCAACTCTCACTACATCACTGTCAGCATCTTTTTGACATTTATTAGAAACTCTCACTACATCACTGTAGCATCATTTTGAGGTTAGTAGCAACTCTCACTACATCACTGTAGCATCATTTTGAGATTAGTAGCAACTCACATTACATCACTTTAGCATTATTTTGAGGATAGTAGCAACTCTCACTACATCACTGGAACATAATTTTGAGGATAGGAGCAACTCTCAATACATAACTGTAGCATCGTTTTCAGGTTTTTAGCGACTCTAACCACATCACTGTAGCACCATTTTGAGGTTTTTAGCAACTCTCACCACATCACTGTAGCATCATTTTGAGATGAGTAGCAACTCTCACTCCATCACTGTAGCATCATTTTGAGGTTTAAAGCCACGCTCACTACATTACTTTCAGCATACTTTTGAGGTTTTAAGCAACTCTCACTACATTACTTTAGCATCATTTTGAGATAAGTAGCAACTCTCATTACATCACTTTAGCATCATTTTGAAATTAGCATTAACTTTCATGACATCACTTTAGCATCATTTTGAAATTAGTAGCAACTCTCATTACATCACTTTAGCATCATTTTGAAATTAGCATTAACTTTCATGACATCACTTTAGCATCATTTTGAGATTAGTAGCAACTCTCACTACATTACTGTCAGCATCATTTAAAGGTTCGTAGCAACTCTCATGACATCACTGTAGCATCATTTTGAGGTTTTTAGCAATTCTAACCACGTCACTGTAGCATCATTTTGAGGTTTTTAGCAACTCTCACCACATCACTGTAGCATCATTTTGGGATGAGTAGCAAGTCTCACTCCATCACTGCAGCATCATTTTGAGGTTTAAAGCCACTCTCACTACATTACAGTCAGCATCATTTTTAGGTTTTAAGCAACTCTCACTACATCACTGTAGCATCAGTTTGAGGATAGGAGCAACTCTCACTACATCACTGTAGCATCATTTTGAGGTTCGTAGCAACTCTCACCACATCACTGGAGCGTCTTTTCTTAGGTCAGTAGCAATTCTCATTACATCACTTTCAGCACCATTTTGAGTTTTTTAGCAACTCTCACCACATCACTGTAGCATCATTTCTTAGGTTAGTAGCAACTCTCATTACATCACTTGAGCATCATTTTGAAATTAGAAGCAACTCTCATGACATCACTTTATCATCATTTTGAGATGAGTAGCAACTCTCATTACATCACTTGAGCATCATTTTTAAATTAGTAGCAACTTTCCTGACATCACTTTAGCATCATTTTGAGATTAGTAGCAACTCGCTCTACATTACTGTCACCATTATTTTGAGGTTCGTAGCAACTCTCACGACATCACTTTTTCATCACTTTGAGATTCGTAGCAACTCTTACTCCATCACTGTTGCATCATTTTTAGGTTCGTAGCAACTCTCACTACATTTCTCTAGCATCATTTCTTAGGTTAGTCGCACTTCTTATTACATCACTGTTACATCATTTTGAGGTTCATAGCAACTCTCACTGCATTACTGTAGCATTATTTTGAGGACAGTAGCAACTCCCACTACATCACTGTAGCATCATTTTGAGGTTTTTGGAAACACTCACTACTTTATTTTAGCATCATTTTTTGATTCGTAGCAACTCTCAGTACATTACTGTAGCATCATTTTGAGGTTCGTAGCAACTCTCACTATATTACTGTCAGCATCATTTTGACTTTTTTAGCAACTCTCACTGCATTACTGTAGCATCATTTATAGATTAGTAGCAACTCTCACTACATTATTTTAGCATCATTTTTTGATTCGTAGCAACTCTCACTGCATTACTGTAGCATCATTTTGAGGTTGGTAGTAACTCTCAATCCATTACTGTCAGCATCATTTTGAGGTTAGTAGCAACTCTCACCACATCACTAGCATCAGTTTGAGATGAGTAGAAACTCACTACATTACTGTAGCATCAGTTTGAGGTTTTTAGCAACTCTCACCACATCACTGTAGCATCGTTTTGAGGTTTTAAGCAACTCTCACTACATCACTGGAGCATCAGTTTTAGGTTTTAAGCAACGCTCACTTCATCATTTTATCATCATTTTTTGATTGGTAGCAACTCTCACCACATCACTAGCATCAGTTTGAGATGAGTAGAAACTCACTACATTACTGTAGCATCAGTTTGAGGTTTTTAGCAACTCTCACCACATCACTGTAGCATCGTTTTGAGGTTTTAAGCAACTCTCACTACATCACTGGAGCATCAGTTTTAGGTTTTAAGCAACGCTCACTTCATCATTTTATCATCATTTTTTGATTGGTAGCAACTCTCACTACATGACTATAGCATCATTTTTAGGTTAGTAGAGACTCTCACTACATCACTGTAGCATCATTTTTAGGTTTTTAGCAACTCTCACTACATTACTGTAGCATCATTTTTAGCTTCGTAGCAAGTCTCAATACATTACTATCAGCATCATTTTGAGGTTCATAGCAACTCCCACTACATCACTGTAGCATTAGTTTGAGGTTTTTAGCAACTCTCACCACATCACTGTAGCATCAGTTTGAGGTTTTAAGCAACTCTCACTACATCACTGTAGCATCATTTTGAGGTTTTAAGCCACTCTCACTACATCACTGGAGCATCAGTTTGAGGTTTTAAGCAACTCTCACTACATCACTGTCAGCATCATTTTGATATTAGTAGAAACTATCACTACATTGTTGGAGCATCAGTTTGAGGTTTAAAGCAACTTTCACTGCACTATTTTAGCATCATTTTTAGATCCGGAGCAACTCTCACTACATTACTGTCAGCATCATTTCTTAGGTTAGTCGCAACTCTCACTTACATTACTGTCAGCATCATTTTGAGATTAGTTGAAACTCTCACGACATCACTGTCGCATCATTTTGAGGTTCGTAGCAACTCTCACTAAATAACTGTTAGCATCGTTTTGAGGTAAGCAGAAACTCTAACTACATTACTGTAGCATCATTTTGAGGTTTAAAGCAACTCCCACTACATCACTGTAGCATCATTTTGAGGTGAGTATCAACTCTCACTATCTTACTGTAGCATCATTTTGAAGTTTTGAGCAACTCTCACTACATTACTGGAGCATCATTTTTAGCATCATAGCAACTCTCACGACATGACTGTCAGCATCATTTTTAGGTTCATAGCAACCGTCACCACATCACTGTAGCATCAGTTTTAGGTTTTAAGCAACTCTCACTACATCACTGGAGCGTCATTTTGAGGTTAGCAGCAACTCTCACTACATCACTGTCAGCATCATTTTGAGGTTAGTAGAAACCCTCAATAAATGACTGTATCATCATTTTAAGGATGGTAGAAACTCTCACTACATTACTGGAGGATCATTTCTTTTTCTTTCTTTTTTTGGAGCATGATTTCTTAGGTTAGTAGCAATTCTTATTACATCACTTTTGCATCGTTTTGAGGTTTTTAACAACTCATTCTAGATCACTGTAGCTTCATTTTTAGGGAAGCAGAAACTCTCACTACATCACTGTCGCATCATTTCTGAGTTTCATAGCAACTCTCACTACATTACGGTAGCATCATTTTGAGGTTTTTAGCAACTCTCACCACATCACTCTAGCATCATTTCTTAGGGTAAAAGAAACTCTCATTGCATAACTCTAGCATCATTTTCAGGTTTTCAGCAACTCTCACTACATTACTGACAGCATCATTTTGAGGTTAGTAGAAACCCTCAATAAATGACTGTAGCATCATTTTAAGGTTAGTAGAAACTCTCACTACATCACTGTAGCATCATTTTCAGGTTAGTAGAAACTCTCACTACATCACTGTAGCATCATTTTCAGGTTAGTAGCAACTCTCACTACATCACTGTAGCATCATTTTCAGGTTAGTAGCAACTCTCACCACATCACTGTAGTATCATTTCTTAGTTTCGTCCCAACTCTCACTACATCACTTCAGCATCATTTGAGATTAGTAGCAACTCTCACTTAATTACTGTAGCATCAGTTTGAGATTTTAAGCAACTCTCACTACATTACTATAGCATCAGTTTGAGGTTTTATCAACTCTCACTACATTACTGTAGCATCGTTTTGAGGTTAGCAGCAACTCTCACTACATCACTGTCAGCATCATTTTGAGGTTAGTAGAAACCCTCAATAAATGACTGTAGCATCATTTTAAGGATACTAGAAACTCTCACTACATTACTGGAGGATCATTTCTTTTTCTTTCTTTTTTTTTTGGAGAATGATTTCTTAGGTTAGTAGCAATTCTTATTACAACACTTTTACATCGTTTTGAGGTTTTTAGCAACTCTCACTACATTACTGGAGCATCATTTTGAGCATCGTAGCAACTCTCGCTACATTATTGTAGCATAATGTTGAGGATACTAGCAACTCTCACGACATCACTGTAGCATCGTTTTGAGGTTTTAAGCAACTCTCACTACATCACTAGAGCATCATTTCTGAGGTTCATAGCAACTCTCACTACATTACGGTAGCATCATTTTAAGGATCGTAGAAACTCTCACTACATTACTGGAGGATCATTTCTTTTTCTTTCTTTTTTTTTTGGAGAATGATTTCTTAGGTTAGTAGCAATTCTTATTACAACACTTTTACATCGTTTTGAGGTTTTTAGCAACTCTCACTACATTACTGGAGCATCATTTTGAGCATCGTAGCAACTCTCGCTACATTATTGTAGCATAATGTTGAGGATACTAGCAACTCTCACGACATCACTGTAGCATCGTTTTGAGGTTTTAAGCAACTCTCACTACATCACTAGAGCATCATTTCTGAGGTTC
This sequence comes from Aulostomus chinensis, assembly GCF_037954235.1. Classification (NCBI taxonomy): domain Eukaryota; kingdom Metazoa; phylum Chordata; class Actinopteri; order Syngnathiformes; family Aulostomidae; genus Aulostomus; species Aulostomus chinensis. Next base: position 56,307,374 of record NC_141320.1, on the reverse strand, counting down.
ATAGCAACTCTCACTACATTACGGTAGCATCATTTTGAGGTTTTTAGCAACTCTCACCACATCACTCTAGCATCATTTCTTAGGGTAAAAGAAACTCTCATTGCATAACTCAAGCATCATTTTGAGGTTTTCAGCAACTCTCACTACATTACTGACAGCATCATTTTGAGGTTAGTAGAAACTCTCACTACATCACTGTAGCATCATTTTCAGGTTAGTAGAAACTCTCAATACATCACTGTAGCATCATTTTCAGGTTAGTAGCAACTCTCACCACATCACTGTAGTATCATTTCTTAGTTTCGTCGCAACTCTCACTACATCACTTCAGCATCATTTGAGATTAGTAGCAACTCTCACTTAAATACTGTGACATCAGTTTGAGATTTTAAGCAATTCTCACTACATTACTGTAGCATCGTTTTGAGGTTAGCAGCAACTCTCACTACATCACTGTCAGCATCATTTTGAGGTTAGTAGAAACTCTCAATAAATGACTGTAGCATCATTTTAAGGATACTAGAAACTCTCACTACATGACTGGAGGATCATTTCTTTTTCTTTCTTTTTTTTTTGGAGCATGATTTCTTAGGTTAGTAGCAATTCTTATTACAACACTTTTACATCGTTTTGAGGTTTTTAGCAACTCTCACTACATTACTGGAGCATCATTTTGAGCATCGTAGCAACTCTCGCTACATTATTGTAGCATAATGTTGAGGATACTAGGAACTCTCACGACATCACTGTAGCATCGTTTTGAGGTTATAAGCAACTCTCACCACATCACTAGAGCATCATTTCTTAGGTTAGTAGCAATTCTTATGACATCACTGTGGCATCATTTTGAGGTTTTAAGCCACTGTCATGACATCACTATCAGCATCATTTTGAAGTTTTTAGCAACTCTCACCACATCCATGGAGCATCATTTCTTAGGTTAGGAGCAATTCTGATCACATTATTGGAGCATCATTTTGAGGTTTTTAGCGACACTCACTACATCACTGTAGCATCATTTTTAGCATCATAGCAACTCTCACGACATGACTGTCAGCATTATTTTGAGGTTTTTTCACAACTCTCACCACATCACTGTAGCATCATTTATAGATCAGTAGCAACTCTCCCTACATTTCTGTCGCATCATTTTGAGATGAGTAGCAACTCATGACATCACTCACAGCATTATTTTGAGATTAGTTGAAACTCTCACTACATTCCTGTCAGCATCATTTTGAGGATAGTAGCAACTCTCACTACATCACTCTAGCTTTATTTTGAGGTTAGTAGCAACTCTCACTACATCACTGTCGCATCATTTTGAGGTTTTTAGCAACTCACTACATCACTGTAGCATCATTTTATCCTTGAGATTGGGGACCAATAATTTTAATGTCCATTTTGGGGACATGTACTGTACACAGACACACAGATTTATGAAAGTCACTTTGAGGTGCCTGAAATTCCTTTGGGGACTAAAGTCTAGAAAAGTAATTTGAACATTTGTGTGTACTTTGTTTTGTGATGATAAGATTTACACCGACCAAGTCAGCCACATTGGCACCACAATCCAATTGGCATGTCAATAAACATCACCCAATAAACCAAGGTCTTCTATCTAAATGTATTTCACTGAAACATACTGTATTGTATTGCCTCACACTTAAAGCATACAAGGATGCATGGCGTGGGTGGAACTGCCTGAATCTCTTCTGCAATGGAAGTTTGGTCAACCGTGTGGAACATTCCTGCACGATCCCCTTTGAGTGTGAAAGTAGCATCAACACAGCACCACGTGGTCCACCAGCAGCTTGGATTTCTGCTCCTTGTCTTGTAGTTCCACTTGACTTCTCCAAGGGAAGAGACTGCAAATAGTCAAGAACTCTGGGAAATTTGGTGGCTGTGGCCTCCTCAAATTCCACATTGATGTGGACACCAGTTCAAAGTTTGAAGTGCAGTTATCAACTCTGCACTGAAGTTGTTTCGTTAAAGGATAAATGATTTCCATTGTCCAATGATTTGCCATTCCAATCCTCTAAAGTGATGGACTGATACTGTAAATATGCAGAAATTCTCTATTGTTCAAAGTACAGATTCTGTGTTTATACATTGTTATAGTTTTTATACTTGGAGAAACCAGAATCTAACAGGAAATCACTGTAGAAAGTTGGCTCAGTTTCATAAAGTAACAACTAAATAGCTTCAGTTGACAGTGATTGACCTTAAACTTGGCTATTTTGATGGACTATGCTTGCTTTTCCACTGTCAAATGAACTTTTTTAATGGGAAATTCCTGCTCATAGACTGGTTTGTTTCATAAATGAACCAGTAAGAGCCCTGAACTTAGAGAAGAACCTGAAAGGTCCTTGTTCTTCATGTGCTTTTCCATGATGGGCCTGTTTTCCTGCAGTTGAATGCACATTTATCAACAATTAAAGGGCACCTAGAATGAAAATCATTGTTTTTGTGTTTTTGGTGTTTCTTCAACATCCCCCAGTTGTGGGGAACACACACCAAGTGTGAGGCAGTGTCATAACCTCTGTTTGAAGTAGCTCCCCTTTTTTGAATCGCCGTGGGAAAATGGGCCAATGCGATTTTGGCTGAAGTGTTACGTCACAGTTCAGTCAGTGCCCCCTCCACTCACACACACTGAACCCACCCCTTTCACACACACCCCTTTGACATATTTCGGGAGGGGGTGGCGATTATGCGAGCAAGCCGAGTGAGTGCAGCTCTCTTGTGTCGCTCGCTAGCATGACACAAACTGGAGCCTGCAGCAGCAGCACTGACTGAGCAAATTGATTGAATGAACGGCCTCGATAGAATTGAGACCTTTGTCTTATCTGTGCTATCTGTCGCTAGCTGGCCTGGCCTGGCTTGAGGGGGAAGGAATCTCGCCAGCCAGGCAGGCTACCAAGGGGCCAGGCCACCAGGAAAACTCCCAGTTGTCCCGACGGCCACCCCGCCACTGCATATACGGCTGGATCCACGAATGGGCCGTGGCTACTTGGTATCTTATCTTACGAATGTTGTTGTATGATATGGACTGTTGTCAATTGACAGTAGCAGTCACACTTAGCACCGGCAACAATTAGCCAAGAAAGTGGGAGTGCTTTCTTTTCAGTGACAGTGAGGGCAGCCAATCACCGAGTAGTAGTTAAATGAGGTTGCCAGATAAACAACGGCAACTGATCTCCGTCAACTCATGCACTTGCATAAATAATGAGGTTGCCAGATGAGGTCAGAAACGACCCCAATAGGGACAAACGAGGCATTCTAAACCCAACATGGTAACATCGCGGTTTCAGAGAGCCTTTTAGGAAGCTTCTGAGCCATCACAGACCCAACCATTTTTTGTGGGGTTACATATCACACCACAGAACAAGAATTAATACCCCTTCAACCTCTCTATGGCACCTTTAATGTACTGTAATTTAATGAGTTTGGACTGTGAAACCTTCTGTGTATTTTTACAGTTTATTCCATGGAATTTTGTGGAACAGTTCATTACTGTAATTTGACGGTGTTCATCTGGAAACTCTGCTGTCAGACTTTTTACTGTTTTTTTTCTTGACAGTGTACACAGAGGTCTGGTGGTTGAGCCGGGGCATTTTTACAAGCTGCTACCCAAAATGAACGCATTTCTTCATTCAAAAGACAAAACAGTCCCAGAGCTGATTGACCCAGAATGGAAATGGCACCTCGCATTTTGTGTCTGTGTCCCACAACATTGTCTGGCAGACAGTTGACCTGTCAATCACACACAGAGTCCCGCCCCCACACAGCGGAGAAACGCAGCTCTCAGCAGCTGCCTCAGTCACACAGAAGATAGACGCGTTTCCTGGTTGGCGAGTGCAGACACAACTTCTCTGAGTGCAGGATTCACTTCTCTCATTGCTGTTTGTTCACTCTTGAGGTTTTATTCCACCACCAACCTGCTTCTGTCTGGAAAGAAACAAATAACTGGAGTGCTGCACATCAACAGACTCGATGTTTGGACACGGACGAATGAAGTTTGGCTTTTTGTTTCTTCCATCAGATCAGAGCTGATAGGAAAAACAATCAGGTGGTTTATTAAACCAGCAGTGAGCTGGACTTCAGCCCAGGTCCTCAGTCCCACTGTCAGTTCACTTCAACATGAACGAACAAAATCCAACCCTCACCTGGCCTGGAAATAAATAGCAATTACATAACAACCCCTTTATTTCTCTCCTGTTCAGGTCCAGTTGGACTCCATCCATCGTCCATCGTCATCTTCCACTTATTCCTTACTATTAAGGGTCATGGGGGGGGGGCTGGAGCCTATCCCAGCATCTACGGGCGAGAGGCGGGGTTCACCCTGGACAGGTCGCCAGTCCCAGTTGGACTCATTCATCTCTATTTGGTAGGATTTCACTTCATGAGTTCAGAAGCATCTTCACATGAGACGCTGGTTCCTCACATTGATTGATCGTTGAATTCTGTGTTTGATGTCTGAATTCTGTGTTTTATGTCTGAATTCAGTCTTTGATCTCTGGGTTCTGAGCATTGATCTCCTGCTTCAGTCTTTGATCTCTGACTGATTCTAAACTCATCAAAGGATCACATCAGCATCTTGGTCCAGACTCCAGATGGTGGTTTTACCAAGTTCACCACAGTCCTTGTTGCTGTCTGCTGTTGGGTCACAGCAAAGTAAGGAAACAGCCTGACGGTCCTCAGGAGGAAATTCAACAGCCTCCAAAGATGGAGGTGAATCTAGACCTGCTCATGTTGGCCATCCTTGATGAACTTGGGCGGTACTGTGGTGCTGGGATGAGGTCATGGAGCTGATCTGGGCGCAGTCCTGATGTTAAATGCTGTGATGAAGGACAGTGTGGAGGCAAAATGGACAAAATGAGCCAACATCAAATAAAGTTGTAAACCTGTTTGAAGCCTTATTTTGTGTCTGATGGCCATTTTTAAAATCACTAATGATTTTTTGACTGAACATCCTGGATCCTGTGGTGTCTGATGAGGAGACAACTTGAGTACAGAGTTGGAGAAGAGGGTTTTTGGAGGGGAGATGATTTTTGCAGTGCTGCAAGTCAAAATGTCATCATGTTTCAAAATGTCCTCACTAAGATGGTTATTAATCCCTCATTCTCAGCTGCTACAGCCTTTAAAGAAGACCTTTGACTGGTGGATCTAACAAAGATCAGATGTTGTCTCCTCTAGAACATCAACAGTTTAACGTTGTGGGCAGGACTCCTACCTGAGCAGGGAGACCCCAATAGATTTCTAGTCCTGATAGGGAGAGGGAGCCTCCTGGGTGGGGAACCTGATAGGGAGTGGGACGATCCGCCCATTGTGGGTGATTGACAGGGCAGGTTTGATCTATGTTTTCATTTTCAAAAGTAATTTTGAATATTTGTGGAAAGTTCGCCCACCTTGAACATGGAGAAGATGTCTTCTGATAGTTAATCGACTGTTGTCACATTTAAGGATCACTGTAGCAGGTAAGATGAAGGCTACACAGGACCAGCTGGAGATACCGGGGATTGAACCCAGGGCCTCATACATGCTCAGCATGCGCTCTACCACTGAGCTACACCCCCTCTGGTAGAGTCACTGTTTAACTGGTGAATGAATTTCCAGTTGATTTTAGGAAACCTAGAAGTTCCTCAGGTGCCATCAATCTTAAGTCACTCCTTCACTTTGTGTGTGGTTCAAAGTCAGTGGTTTCATCAGAGCTCAACAACAGAACAAGCTGAAGTCTTCTGGAGAACGAGGGCACCGATCCCACCACCTCTCACATGCTAAGCTAGCACTCTACCATTGAGCTCCTTCCTCTGCTCAGCAACATAACAGATAATGCAGCTTGACCTTCAGGCTGCTGGGAGGTCAACACCTGAAATATTTCCAGGATTCTGTCGTGTTGGTAGAAACAGTTTGAGGGAAGAAAACCCTCAAACATGATGATGTCATTATTGAAGGCTTTACTGCTCCAAACCTTTGCTTGTTCTTCTGGGGTTGTGAGAGGTTCTGAGTGATGCATGGAAACTGAAGGTTTAGGCATCAGTTCAAAGTAGCAGGAGCTTAAGGGGACATTTCAGATTTGTTGAAGTTGAGTCCGACTGCCTTCTTGTTCATGACGATGGTGATGTCAGAGTTCTTGCTCAGAACGATCCATGCTGTTCCTCCTGTTAGTTCTGGAAAGTTGGAGCAAAACGTCATGCAGGGTCACAGGGTCACGTGTTTTGTGTTATCAGCAGATTTAATCTATAGAGTGAGTGACGTGTGGTGTGTTTGTCAGGAGCTTAAAGACCAAAGTTGTTGACGTACAAGAGAAGTAAACACGTCAAAGCTGCTTCATTTTAATGAGTGAAACTGAACATTAAGAGAAGAGTGACAACAAAAATGGAGTCAAGAAGTCGTCTTCAAAACACATACACACACACACTCTCACAAACACACACACACACTCTCAAAAACACACACTCACACACACACACTCACACACAAACACACACACACTCTCACACACACACAAACACTCTCACACACACTCTCACACACACACAAACACTCTCACACACACACTCTCACACACACACAAACACACACACACAAACACACAAACACACTCACACACACTCTCACACACACTCACACACACACAAACACACACACACTCTCACACTCACACACACACACACAAACACACACACACACACTCACACACTCTCACACACACACTCACACACTCACACTCACACGCACACTCACACACACACACACACACGCACACTCACACACACACACACTCACAAAAACACACACACACACTCTCACACACACTCTCACACACACACAAACACTCTCACACACACTCTCACACACACACAAACACTCTCACACACACTCACACACACACTCTCACACACACACAAACACACAAACACACTCACACACACACACACACTCACACACACACACACACACACACAAACACACACACACTCACACACACTCACACACTCACACTCACACACACACAAACACTCACACAAACACTCTCACACACACACACACACTCACACACTCACACACACTCACACACACACTCTCACACTCACACACACACTCACACACACACTCACATAGTCATATACATGCAGTCAAATGCCAGTAAATTCTGAGTATTTTTGAATCCATTTTCATTTCACTCTTCTCTTTATGTTGCCCCCTGCTGGACAATAGGTTTAAGGTTAATGTGGAAAAAAGCAGACAATAAATACGACTATTATTGAAATGTCGGCGACTTCATTCGATCTGAAAGTTCATTGTTGACCAAACAGACACTGATACAACAGGCTTAAAGTCTACCTCCATCGGCTAAAGATGCCCCTGGATCATAAAGCACAGCTCGACTGCTGGCTAACATGCAGGCGTGGGCCCATCACTGAAATCAGCAGTCATGAAAAACTGTGCTAGGCCTCCAGACCCAAGCTTGAAGAGGTTTGAAAACTGGACCCAGGAGAATTTTAACTGAAAACCCCTGCTCTGGAGGATCTGAGGGATGCATGACTGCCCTCTGTTGACCTGTTTAATACAGGAATATCTGAGAAGTACTGAGGACGGCAAAGGGTGCTGATTGGCCAGCAGCCCCACACAGGTCAAAGGTCACCCCCCACGGCGGACCAGTTTATTATAATAGTCAGGACACCATCCGTTACAGTTGGGTTGGGTTCAGGCTCTTCAGCGCTTCTTATTTTTCCGTGAGCTCCTCCAGCTGCTGGTCCGTCTCTCCTCTTTTCTTTCTATTCTGCTTACTTTTTTGTTTCTTTGTTCTTTAACTTTAAACAGAACTTCTCCTCTCCCCCTTTTCACGGTCACAATACTGTTGACCTCCCGTGAGCCTTGAATCTCCATCCTGACCACCAGACAGAAGCCACCTTGTGCCTGAGAAGAGCATCGCGAATCCCAGTGGGAGCCACGGTCTTGAGGTGGAGGCTTGGTAGGCCGTCCCCCCACCAGGTCGTTGGAGAGGTTCCGTACATTGATGAGAACAATCCAGCTGAGAACGTAAGCAGGTCCTGTTGGTTGTCGTGCTGTCACAGTAACAAAGACCAGTGCTGCGTCTGTTCAGGCCTCAACTCCTGTCTCACTGCCAGCTCCACCTGACTCCTCAGACTCTGCTCAACCACCATTCAGGAGTTTTCTTTGTTTGGAGGTCACTGACCCTTCATCCTGAACACCTTCTCACCTGCTACCTTTGCCGTCCACTTGAGTCTCAGATAAATCTTATGATTCATGTCTGATCCTCCATGTGCCTTCATTGCTTTACTGGTATTATTCCTCTGTCTTACGTGCTTCCTTGTTTGTATTCAATCCTCTTAAAATTCCAGGAAGTGTTTCAACTGGTTTTTATATTTGTATGTAAGCCTCTGACCCTCAAAGAACTCACTGATAAGCTGGAACCTGAGACTGAGCGTTTCTCATTGGACTCTAAATTACAACCAGCGGTGCCCTGAGTAACAACTGTGTTAGCATCCTAAAGCTACATCATCACCACCAGCTGATCAAGTCACTACTCTGTACACAAGTCACTGTAACCTAGCAAAGTTGAACCTAGAGGAAAAGTACAGTTGAAGCCAGATGCAAACAGATGTTGATGTTTACTCTGTAGTCCTGGCAGCAAGTGTCCTTGGAGACGTCACTCCAGACACTCGCAGAGCTGACAGAGATGGTTTGACACAACTCATGATGTTACTGCACTGTAGAGCAGCAAGAAGGGAGAGAGGAGGAACAACTTGATTGAATAAAACAAAGACAAACAATCAAAGAGAGTCAGAGCAGAGGGAGCGGCCCTGAGTCACAGTTAATGGTGGAGTCTGATGATCCATCATTCATCTCCTTTAAATGCTGTCAGGGAGGGAGAGCCGTCTGCTGGTGGTGGTGTTCATTCCTCAGTGGGAGCCTCTATGGTTGATGTTCTACTGCCCTCTGGTGGTGAGGCAGTGGGGATGCAGGTGATCTGCTGGTCTGGTTGAACGTGAGTGGACAGAAACCTTGTTGAGGTGACTGGGAGTTCCTGACTGTGGTGAGCTGCCTTGCTTCTCCTCAGGTCTTCATGGTGGCTTTCTGCTGGACTGTTGTTGAAGGGAACATGGCATCGTCTGATTTTCAGCTCTGACATCTGGACAGTGGACAGATGTGACATCATCATGGTCTCACTGCCTGCTTTGTTCATGGATCAATGGAACGTTGTGTTGGAACCTTCATTGTAGAACTGCTATGAGCTGAGAGCTCAGTGTTGTTGGAACAACGCAGCTCCACATGGGACTGATGTGATGAAGAGGTTTTTATTGAGCTGAAGCTGGAGAGCAACAATCAAAATGGAGCAGCAAACATAATGTCTGGTCTCTCTCTCTTCTCTTCCCCACCTCTCTGTCTCCTCTCCTCCCTCACCTCCATCTCTCTCCAGCCCTTTTTAGACAGAAAAAGTACCAAATTTGCGGCCTGGTAGAGGCGGGAATTTGCCGTCTTGTCTGTGTGAAATGGAGGCGTAATATTCCTCTTTTTAAAAAGACACCCTTGGTGGGCATCAACACTTGATGTGATGTGCAGCTCACACAACCTCAGTCATTGACAACGCAATGACTGAGGTTGGCAGAGCGGGGCAACAACAGACTCTTGAACTGAAACCCAAGATGGAAACCATCTCGGAGCAGTTGGCCGCTCTGCGAAGAGGAGAGTGATGTTGAAGACCAGAAATGTAACTTTACAATTTGGATTGGACTGAAAGAGAAGACAGATTGGAATGTTTGCTCGTCTGCCCAAACCCACAGCTTCCTTATCGGCTGCCCCATTGTTTATCCTCCAGGAGAACTCCTTCTGCCTTGGTGACGTAAATGGCGCGTACTATCCTCCCCTCCCCCGTGATTTCCTGACCCCTGCCTCTGCCCTCTCCACCTCCCTCGGGGTGGCAGCGCCGACCTTGTAGTCTGGCTGCAGGCCTCACTCTCACTTGCCTCCATTGGGACAACGGACTGTTCAAGTTCAGCGTACATACACAACAAATGTATATGTGCTGTCGTTAATTCTGAAGTGTACCATTATTATGATTGACCTGTAATAATTGTGACTGTTGTGATCGCTGTATCAGGCATTTGAGTGTGGAAGTGGAATTTCCCCTTGGGGATTAATAAAGTATCAATCTATCTGTCTATCTTTAGTAAATCTGATTCCTCTGTCTGTAGTAACAGGACATGAACCACAGTCCTTGAAGGGAGCTGTCATGAAACCACTGCTTCAGAAGCCTCCTCTAGACCCTGAGGTTCTAGCCAACTATGGACTGACAGCTAACCTCCCCTCCTCTCTAAAATCCTGGAGAAAGCAGCTGCTAATCAGCTGAGTGACTTCCTCCATAACAAGAGTTGATTTGAGGGTTTTAGTCTGGTTTTAGAGCCCAGCCCAGCACAGAGACAGCACTGGTAGAAATGACTGGATATTTGTGTGTAAGCTGTAACTTCAGTCCACTACTATTGACTAGAGGAGAGGTAAAATTACGCCTGTGATCTGAGGTTTGAGGAGGCGTGGCCAACTGCACAGCTGACCAGGAAACTCTTGGACGCAGCGCACGCCCCTTTCATTGTAAACATGTAGGCGGAGCAGAACGCAGCCCTCCAGGTCCTTAGTGCGCTACCATGGAGCCAAAAATCCTGTGTCCAAGGATGTGGTGAACCCTTCATAGAATCCATGCCCCTCCTCATTGTTGTTGTTGGCTCTGCGTCACTCCCCCACTGCCAGAGCTCCCATGTCTGCTGTCATTGGCTGCAGCTCCGTTTACGTCACTGCCACAAGTCCGGATATCCAGCAGTGCTGGTGTCCACTTTTTGTCACCAACTTCACATGCGACCTCCCAGTCCACTGTCTTGGAACTGTTCACCCTCATTACTGTAGTGTGGTGGTCATTAATGCCTCAGCCTGATTGGGGGAGGGAAGTCACTGACGCCTAAAATCTTGGAGTGAACTGGGCTTTAGCCTTCATGTGGGACCAGGTTGGACCGGTCTGAGGGTGAAGGTCTGACAAAGTGCAATCCAATTACATGACAAAAACAGTGATCCAGAGACCCACCTACCCCCCCTCCCCAACACCATCACACCCTTTGCCACCTCTGTCGCCACCATGTGCCCCCTTACAAATGCCATCTAGAACCGGCCCTGCTGCAGCTCCACTTCCTGACTGAATGAGGGGCCCAGCAGGTCCCTGGGGGACTCACCTGCTCTGTCCAGCCTGACTCGGGGCTTCAGCACGGCATCGAGCAGCAACCTCTGCCGGCGGTTCTCCCGCTCGTACTCCGCCACGGTTTCCTCCAGCAGAGCCACGATCTGCTCCGCGGCCGCCGCCAGCCGCTCGGTGAGCAGCGCTCTCAGCCCCGGGACTCCAGCCGCTGAGTCTCCTTCTCCCAGCTGCAGCAGGAAGTCTTCAGCGGCGGCGAGGATCCGCTCCTGGACCGACACCCGCAGCAGCTGCGCGGCGCACATGTTGAGGTTCTACCGGCGCCACTCAGCCTTCAGGAGACAAAGACCGAGGCCGGGGGTTCACGGACGTCTCCTTCTTTCCTTGTTGTTTGAAAACGTCCCGCTTCTTCTTTTTCTTCTTCTTCTCCTTCCTATTCTTCTTCTTCGGTTGTCATCCAGCTTATTGGTGCATTACCGCCACCTTCTGTTCCGGAGTGTGGACCACACAGTAACTTCTAGTCTTCCTATCCTAACCAGATCTACTACAATATTCTACCATCATGGCTATCATTAAACTCCTCATCCCACTCCTGTGTCCCCTACTGCCTCCCTGTTCTTCTACCCCCCCCCCCTCCATCCATTCATTTCTCTCATGACCACCAGTCTCCCTCCAGAAAGCTCTCAGCACCCTAACCTGGGCTCTCACCCAGACTCAGGAATCTTTTTGGTGTAAACTCCTGCACCCCTGAGTCCTTCAGCTTCTTCCTCCTGACTCTCTCTGCTCCTCATCCCTCCTCCACCTCAGAAATCCCTGCTCCACCAACTCCTCCTCCTGACATCCCTCACACAAGCCTGTCTGGTGCTTCCCTGTCAGTTTCAGTGGTTCATTCTGTGCTCTGACAAGTCAAGACTAAGGAGATGATTGTGGACATGAGGAAGGAGAGGAGACCTCAGCGGCCACTGCTCATCCAGGAGCTTGAAGAGGAGAGGGTGAGCAGCTTCAAGTACCTGGGCGTCCACATCAGCGAGGACCTCACCTGGACACTAAACTCCACACAGCAGGTGAAGAAGGCACAACAGCGGCTGAACGTCCTGAGGAGGCTGAGGAAATCTGGCATGTCACCTAAAAGCCTCAGCAACTTCTGCAGCTGCATCGTTGAGAGCATCTGAGCAGCTGCATCACAGTGTGGTACGGCAGTGCTGCTGCTGTGGACCACAAACGCCTGCAGAGAGTGGTGGAGACTGCTGAGGAGACCACCAGGACTCCACTGCCCCCCCTGCAGAGAGTGGTGGAGACTCCTGAGGAGACCACCAGGACTCCACTGCCCTCCCTGCAGAGAGTGGTGGAGACTGCTGAGGAGACCACCAGGACTCCACTGCCCCCCCTGCAGAGTGGTGGAGACTGCTGAGGAGACCACCAGGACTCCACTGCCCCCCCTGCAGAGTGGTGGAGACTGCTGAGGAGACCACCAGGACTCCACTGCCCCCCCTGCAGAGTGGTGGAGACTGCTGAGGAGACCACCAGGACTCCACTGCCCGCCCTGCAGACAGCCAATGAATCTTCTCACTTTGTAACACGTGACACCACATCAGTGCACACCAACAGCGATGCACACAATCCAGACCTGTTCTTTTCAGTCCAGGAGTTTGACAGTTTTCTATTTTCCCAGATTAAAAAAACAAACAAAATACAAACATTGTTTTATTTGATTTTTTTTATTTGAAATTCAATGAACACAAAACATTTCATTGAGATCATCAATTTTCAGTGACAAAAAAAAGGAAAAAAACATTCAGACACATTAAAACAGAGGTTACAAGAAAGAAAATTAACAAAAAACAAAACAGTTAACGGGAAAAAGGAGGCACATTAAAACAAAGGCTGCAATAACAAAAAAAACAAAAACATTTTAAATTCTTATGTATATATTTGACACACACACACACACACACACCTGCAGACTAGAGTCAGGACCCCCTTCCCGACCCCAAAGGGCAGGGAAGCAACCCTTTCGTCCACTGGGGTGAACCCCAATGTACAGGCAGAGTCTGGGGGCTATCAGAAAGCCCACCCCGACCCTCTCACCCTGAGCAAAGGAGAGTCCAACGCCTCTCAAGGACTTGGGTTCAGGAGCCGGAGCAATGTGTGGAGGTGAGGCCGACCATGTCTAGCCAGGAACGCTCCACCTCCTCCACCACCTCCAGCTCCTTACCCACCAGAGAGGTGACATTCCATGTCCCAAAAGCCAGCTTCCATCACCAGGGATCAGACCACCAAGGCCCCCACCTTGGTCTGCTGCCCTATCCACACTGCACCAGACTCTTCCGGGTCCTCCTGCAGGTGGTGGGCCCATGGGGGGAAGAGACCATATATGCAGCTCGGGCTGGGCACAGCCCCACCCCATGGGCAAGGGCATGGCCACCAGGAGCTCGCCCATGGGCCACTACCCTGGGGGGGGGGGGGGGGGGGCCCTGTTAACCCTCAGGGCCAGGTACTCAGTCTCTTGGCCCTCTTCCTGTGGGTCTTTTGAACCATTCTTTGTCAGGCCCTTCACCAAGAACCAGTCTGCCTTGGGAGACCCTACCAGGGGCAAAATGCCCCCGACAGCACAGCCCAGATTTCTCTCAGGTGTCCAGTGTCTCTCTCTGTTCATCAGGTGGATATCTTTGTACACATAGACCATCATCAGGTACACACACCTCCATCATGTTCCTCAGGTATTTAGCTGGTGATCAGGTATTTGTCTAGAAAGATGATCACCAGGTGAAGATCTAGAAAGACATTCAACAAGTTTACATCTGGATGTAGAGATTTTTGGGACATTGGTCAACATGGTTTTTGGTCCAAGTCAGCAGATATCCCATGATGCTTTTGACTGAGTGTCTCCGCCTGGAGGATTTGGCGTCACCTTTGAGACCTTAAAAAAGAAGCTTTTAGATCCGTCCCTGATGGTGGTCCACATTTCTATCTAGATATGTACCTGATGGTGGTCCACATTTCTATCTAGATATGTACCTGATGGAGGTCCACATTTCTATATAGATCCGTCCCTGATGGTGGTCCACATTTCTATCTAGATATGTACCCGATGGTGGTCCACATTTCTATCTAGATATGTACCCGATGGTGGTCCACATTTCTATCTAGATATGTACCCGATGGTGGTCCACATTTCTATCTAGATATGTACCCGATGGTGGTCCACATTTCTATCTAGATATGTACCCGATGGTGGTCCACATTTCTATCTAGATATGTACCCGATGGTGGTCCACATTTCTATCTAGATATGTCCCTGATGGTGGTCCACATTTCTATCTAGATATGTACCTGATGGTGGTCCACATTTCTATCTAGATATGTCCCTGATGGTGGTCCACATTTCTATCTAGATATGTACCTGATGGTGGTCCACATTTCTATCTAGATATGTACCCGATGGTGGTCCACATTTCTATCTAGATATGTACCCGATGGTGGTCCACATTTCTATCTAGATATGTACCTGATGGTGGTCCACATTTCTATCTAGATATGTACCTGATGGTGGTCCACATTTCTATCTAGATATGTACCCGATGGTGGTCCACATTTCTATATAGATATGTACCCGATGGTGGTCCACATTTCTATCTAGATATGTACCCGATGGTGGTCCACATTTCTATCTAGATATGTACCTGATGGTGGTCCACATTTCTATCTAGATATGTACCTGATGGTGGTCCACATTTCTATATAGATATGTACCTGATGAACACATCAAAGTGTGGAGGGATGTATTTAAACTGATTCAGACAGATGAAAACCTGTGGGGACGGTTATTTACCCCAAGAATCTCTGAACAGACACAAACCTAACGCATGTCTGCAAATATCGACATGTGGAACATGAACATCTAAGAACATGTTGATTTCTACCAGGTGAAGGGCCGAGGTTGGAAGAAAACCTGAGAGCAGCCAGACAGACAGTGGACGGGAGCTTTTTTCTAGGTATCAAGGTTATTTTCCCTCAAACAAACTCCCTTAAAAAACCAAAAACAAGCACAAAAAGAAAGAAAAAACCATCTGGACCCATTAAAACAGAATAAAGTTACAATTGTTGATTAACAAAAAGGACAAAAACTATTTAAAACACAATCAATTGGATTTTTTTTTAAAAATTAGACAAGCATTTAAAAAGATGAAAAGAGGCTCCAGTCGTTCTCATGGTTCACCTCAGTGGTTCAGCCTCTCAGGCCAAACTGTCCTCGGCTCCTTCCAGCAGCCTGTGCAGCCCCTGGGGCCCCGGTGAGGACTTGGGGGGCCATCATCTTCAACTTATCCCAGCCAGGTGAAGAAGAGACGCACGGATTCCAAGGCTCACTGCTCTGCACGTCACTTCCCCGCCACTTGAGGAAGACCTCGGTGTACATGACATCTTCTTCAAAGAGGACATCAAAGACCGACAGGAGCAGCACTGCGGGGACGCAGCAACAGAGCAGCTTTTATCATGGATTGATTTCGGGGCTTTGGAGCCAAAACACAAGACTCATCCCACCCTCCAGGGAGGTCAGGAGGTCAACACTCACTTTTGGGGTGATGCATCTCTGCCATCAGCTGCTAGAGGGCCAAGAGGGCCTGAAGTTGTTTGGGTCCATCGGTCAGAAACCTCTTGAGAAGCCTGACTCTCTTAGTCAGCCGTCCTGCATCCAGACAGTTGCGGTGCTCGCCTGAAACTAGCAGATAAACTGGTGGAAAATTTCTGAGTATTCAATTCCATGTCAGCAGGGTCACGACCCACAACCAAATGAGGACAGTCAAAAAAAACCAAACAAAACACATGAGTCCCACGTACCGACGACGGCAGACCTGCACAGTCGTCAGCAAAGCTCTGAGGAACTCCACAGAAGCGGTCTGGCTTTCATCCAGGTTGGCTTGAAAAAGAGAGGAGGACAATCCAGGTTCACCATGATTGACCAACAGACCGATGTGGTCCCCTAACCCCACAACCAGAAAACACACACCTGCACCCAGTCCCAGATCTGCTTGTTGCTGGCCACGTCCCGCAGCAGCCTGTCCAGATGCTGCCTCATCTCTCTGGTGGTGAGGCTCTGAAAGACCATTAAAAACAGTTTCAAAATGCTCTTCGGCAACTCGCCAATTCAACAAACCGTCAACAACTGAAGTAATCAGAGCATGAACCCCAGACAGCCTGCTGACCTGCTTCCTGACACACTTGGTCAGGTCCCTGGATGAAGCAGCAGGGGACAGGTGGCCACGTCCACGCTTGACTGGAGGGAAAGAAAGACAATAAGGGGTTGAAGTTCAGTCCCGATCCTGTGAGATAGAGGCTTTAGCTGAAAGTTCCTACCTGTGACGTCGGCGCTACGACGCCCGTCCCTCCAGTTGGACTCTCGGCGGGAGGGTCGCCAGCGGCCCCACGTGTCCCCTCGGCTCCTCGAATGGTCCCCTGCAGCAGGCTAGCAAAACAACATGAGATTTCAAGTCCAGTCACCAAGACTTCAGCCAGGACGGGCGGTGACAATGACTGGGACTTTACCGTTGGGATACTGTGTGCGGCGTCCTCTCCCTTTTGGGGCTCCTGCCTCTCATCACGAGGTGGGCTGCACCACCGATTTCCATTTTTGGAAGGGTTCCCCATGGCTCCTCCCCGTCTGCCTCCACCCTGCTGCTGCTGGATCTTGGAGCGGTCCCTCAAGGTCTCTCTCTCCTGCTGCTGGTGGATTGGACCAGTTCTCTTTGGCCCCTGGACCTCTTGCGGGGGAGTCAAGTTCACCTGCAGCACAGAGGAGGAGCAGGTTATTAGCCATGTCATATCTGTCCAAGCAGCCATGTTGGTTTTTCCTTTAACTTGTCACCCGTTAATATTTACTGCTAAACGGGTCAGCATCAACCTTTCTAGGGTGCACAACACCTCACTTGAATTATTAGAAAAAACAAGAGCTGATCTCCTGAGAGATGATCCCTTGATAGTGATTCACAGGGTTGTTTGGAGCTTCAGGAAACTAAGCCTTCATCATCACATCTCAACTTTTACCACCCAGTAAAATTAACAGGATTCTGAATGCAGACGTTCACTTTCCTCAATGTTCTGCTGCTAATCTTCACAATTCACTCTCCAGGTCAAAGGACAGGAAAACCAAAAAAACAAAGAGGTTCAAACTTTGAGTGGTGTATTATGTTAAAAGCTATTAAACAGGTGACGTGTATTCCAGAGTTAGATTAGTGCAGGTTAACATAATTGTTCACACAGGTTAGATTAGGGCAGGTTAACATAATTGTTCACATAGGTTAGTATAATTGTTCAAACAGGTTAGATTAGCACAGGATATCATAATTGTTCACACAGGTTAGATTAGCGCAGGTTAACATGATTGTTCAAATAGATTAGATTAGCGAAGGTTAACATGATTGTTCAAATAGATTAGATTAGCGCAGGTTAACATAATTGTTCACACAGGTTAGATTAGCGCAGTTTGACATAATTGTTCACACAGGTTAGATTAGCGCAGGTTAGCATAATTGTTCACACAGGTTAGATTAGCGCAGGTTAGCATAATTGTTCAAACAGGTTAGATTAGCCCAGGTTATCATAATTGTTCACACAGGTTAGATTAGCGCAGGTAAACATGATTGTTCAAATAGATTAGATTAGCGCAGGTTAACATGATTGTTCACATAGGTTAGATTAGCGCAGGTTAACATAATTGTTCACATAGGTTAGATTAGCGCAGGTTAACATAATTGTTCACATAGGTTAGATTAGCGCAGGTTAACATAATTGTTCACATAGGTTAGATTAGCGCAGGTTAACATAATTGTTCACATAGGTTAGATTAGCGCAGGTTAACATAATTGTTCACATAGGTTAGCTTAGCGCAGGTTAACATAATTGTTAACATAGGATAGATTAGCGCAGGGTAACATAATTGTTCACATTGGTTAGATTAGCGCAGGTTAACATAATTGTTCACATAGGTTAGCTTAGCGCAGGTTAGCATAATTGTTAACATAGGACAGATTAGCGCAGGGTAACATAATTGTTCACATTGGTTAGATTTGCGCAGGTTAACATAATTGTTCACATAGGTTAGCTTAGCACAGGTTAGCATGATTGTTCACATAGGTTTGCTTAGCGCAGGTTAGCATAATTGTTCACATAGGTTTGCTTAGCGCAGGTTAACATAATTGTTCACACAGGTTACATTAGCGCAGGTTAGCATAATTGTTCACATAGGTTACATTAGGGCATGTTAGCATAATTGTTCACATAGGTTAGCTTAGCGCAGGTTATCATAATTGTTCACATAGGTTAGCTTAGCGCAGGTTAACATAAATGTTCACACAGGTTACATTAGCGCAGGTTAGCATAATTGTTCACATAGGTTACATTAGCGCATGTTAGCATAATTGTTCACATAGGTTAGCTTAGCGCAGGTTATCATAATTGTTCACATAGGATAGATTAGCGCAGGGTAACATAATTGTTCACATTGGTTAGATTAGCGCAGGGTAACATAATTGTTCACATTGGTTAGCTTAGCGCAGGTTAACATAATTGTTAACATAGGATAGATTAGCGCAGGGTAACATAATTGTTCACATTGGTTAGATTAGCGCAGGTTAACATAATTGTTCACATAGGTTAGCTTAGCGCAGGTTAACATAATTGTTCACATAGGTTTGCTTAGCGCAGGTTAGCATAATTGTTCACATAGGTTTGCTTAGCGCAGGTTAACATAATTGTTCACACAGGTTACATTAGCGCAGGTTAGCATAATTGTTCACATAGGTTACATTAGCGCATGTTAGCATAATTGTTCACATAGGTTAGCTTAGCGCAGGTTATCATAATTGTTCACATAGGTTAGCTTAGCGCAGGTTAACATAATTGTTCACAAAGGTTACATTAGCGCAGGTTAGCATAATTGTTCACATAGGTTACATTAGCGCATGTTAGCATAATTGTTCACATGGGTTAGCTTAGCGCAGGTTATCATAATTGTTCACATAGGTTAGCTTAGCGCAGGTTAACATAATTGTTCACATAGGTTAGCTTAGCACAGGTTAGCATAATTGTTCACATAGGTTTGCTTAGCGCAGGTTAACATAATTGTTCACACAGGTTACATTAGCGCAGGTTAGCATAATTGTTCACATAGGTTACATTAGCGCAGGTTAGCATAATTGTTCACATAGGTTACATTAGCGCAGGTTAGCATAATTGTTCACATAGGTTACATTAGCGCATGTTAGCATAATTGTTCACATAGGTTAGCTTAGCGCATGTTAGCATAATTGTTCACATAGGTTAGCTTAGCGCAGGTTAACATAATTGTTCACACAGGTTAGCTTAGCGCAGGTTAACATAATTGTTCACACAGGTTACATTAGCATAGGTTAGCATAATTGTTCACATAGGTTACATTAGAGCATGTTAGCATAATTGTTCACATAGGTTAGATTAGCGCAGGTTAACATGATTGTTCAAATAGGTTAGATTAGCGCAGGTTATCATAATTGTTCACATAGGTTAGATTAGCGCAGGTTAACATAATTATTCACATTGGTTAGATTAGCGCAGGTTAACATAATTGTTCACATAGGTTAGATTAGCGCAGGTTAACATAATTGTTCACATAGGTTAGATTAGCGCAGGTTAACATAATTGTTCACATAGGTTAGATTTGCGCAGGTCAACATAATTGTTCACATTGGTTAGATTAGCGCAGGTTAACATAATTGTTCACATAGGTTAGATTAGCGCAGGTTAACATAATTGTTCACATAGGTTAGATTAGCGCAGGTTAACATAATTGTTCACATAGGTTAGATTTGCGCAGGTTAACATAATTGTTCACATAGGTTAGTTTAGCGCAGGTTATCATAACTGTTCACATAGATTAGATTAGCGCAGGTAAACATAATTGTTCACACAGGTTAGATTAGCGCAGGTTATCATAATTGTTTACATAGGTTAGATTAGTGCAGGTTAACATAATTGTTCACACAGGTTAGATTAGCGCAGGTTAACATAATTGTTCACATAGGTTAGATTAGCGCAGGTTAACATAATTGTTCACATAGGTTAGCTTAGCGCAGGTTAACATAATTGTTCACATAGGTTAGATTAGCGCAGGTTAGCATAATTGTTCACATAGGTTAGATTAGCGCAGGTTAACATAATTGTTCACATAGGTTAGATTAGCGCAGGTTAACATAATTGTTCACATAGGTTAGCTTAGCGCAGGTTAGCATAACTTTAACTGACTAATAATCCTATATTTTCCCCCTGAAACCATGCAGTGTTTTCCTCCACCTTCATTTCATTGACAATTCTTGAACTTTAACTTGCTAGCAGTCCCATGGCTAAAGGTTGTTCGAATTGTTGCGTCACCTTCAAAGGTACAAGCTCCTACATTTGCGGTCGACTCACCTGGACGCGCTCTCCCGCCTTGTATCGGAGCAGAGACACATTCTGGTTGGTCCTCAGACGGAAATCAGTGCAGGAAAAAGCCATTAATGGTCCAAAATAAAGTGCAGACCGGTGCTGACGACAGTGTTTGGTTGTCACTGCCGCCAGCAACGGCCGACTGAGGAATGCTGCGTCACTTCCGGGTCTTATACTCTCGATTTCGAACGCAGACGCATCAAAGGAATGATGAGAATTAAAACATTTGAATGATACCCGCGGAGTTGGCGGAGCTTAACATCAAAGAGGCTCAGATTCTGAACAGCACCATCTGCTGGACGACTTTAAAAGTGCAACTTAAAACTCTGGACTCAACTCAATGTGTGGGAGGTTTGAGGGCGTCTGCAAGTCAAAGTTTACTTTTATATCCTCGCTTTATTGTGTGATTCTACTGATTCTACACTGAATTTAGTAGAATAACCACCTAAAGTGAGTAGATGGAACAATACAGCGAAATGAAGACAAATACATTTGAATGGACCGCTCAGCACCACAGTCCTGTCCTTTTGATACCATCATCAGAGACCGGCTCATTCAGGTTTGATGTGGGTTTTCCACACCTTCAGGAACATTTTTGAATCACCAAACATTCACTGAAACGTCTGTTTAGACAAGAGAACAAACCTAGAAACCTGGTCTCTTGCTGCCCTCTACTGGCGAGATACCCCAGGAGAGGAGAACATCAGAAATATTTTCTCAGGTTGTGTTTGCTTTGACATGATTGAGATTTATTGAACATCAATCAAAATTGCTGGTTTCAACCAGATCTCTATTGAAAATCCACATTTTCTTCTCCCTCTGATGGCACTGCTTTTTTTCCAATTTATTGAGATCTTGACATGAAATTTGAAGTCAAAAGAAAACTTGTCTGACTTCAAATAAAATCCTCTTCTGAGTCGAGAACCTGTAGCGTTGCGCCTCTGTCCGGCTGGTGAAACTTTTATTACTTTTTGAGAACATAGAACTTGAAGAGAACAATGACAGCAAGGATCCAAACTCACAATGTCATTCCAAAAGGATCAAATCGTGGATCTTTTCTCTGGAACCTCAGAGTTCTCCAGACTGACACTGTTGAGATGTGCTCTCGTTTCATTTTGGTTGTTAAATATGTTGTGATTTTTTGGGTTTATTAATTTACCCCAGTGTGTTCATTCTGACGTCATACGTCACGTGACCCCAATCAAGACACAAACACACCCACCTAAAAATAATTGCTCACCTGAGAGGATTCTAAAAAGTCAGACTTTTCAAAGTCAGATTCTCTTCTCAGGCTCATCAATCCTGAGACTCAGACTCAGACAGGAAATGGAGTTCCTTCTTCTTCTACCATCTTCAAGGAGTTCTGGCTCCAATCCAGGTGGAGGTTCTCCTCCATGAGTTCTGGAGGTGAGGGATTAAAGGTCAGAACCTGTGTTTTAGAATGGAGAATTTATATCCAGCAGAGCTTCTCAGTGTTTCAAAGAGTTTTATTAATGCAGGTCCTGTGTTAGGGGCTCACTTCAACAGGTTAAAACATCATCAGTGTCCAGCGCCACCTTGTGTTCTTCTCCATTTATGTGGACACCTTTAATATTTGTGGTCTCTGAACCACTGTAGGAGGGGCTCGATATAAAGAGCTGGAAGCAGCAGGGAGGGGTGTCATGTCTCAGAGTCTGTCTTTTATTTTGTGTCCTGGTCCTGGTCTGGGGGGACCAGGGCCACACACGATAGAGAGAGAGCTCCCTCACCTTCCACTCTCAAGAAAACCAGCCAACTTGACGGTCCAAAGACAAAGTAGCAGTTGATTTAGCTTCGGAGGTGAGCAGAGCCAACACAACAAACCAAACTAACCAAGATCCCTGCCTGTCCTGAAGACATAAATGTAAACCAAAAGACAGTGAAGAACCGAACTCCTGATCCAAGAACAGAGAACAATGACAGGAAATAACAAAGCTCCTCCCTCCTGCTGCTGCCACTGGAAGCCAAAGTACGATCAACAATTCTTTACTAATGACTGACTTCTCAAGAGGGTTCACAAATGGCTCACAGCACACTAGGCTGCTCCAGGAGGTCCAGACATGTCCCTGAGCTAGAAAACACTTGACACATGGGAGGGGGGTCATGTCTCATGGTCTGTCTTATTTTGATATCCCATTTGTGTCCTGTTCTTCCTGTTTTAGTTTGATGTCGAACCTCCCCTCTCATTTTCAGGTGACTTCACTTCCCCTTGTCTTCTGTTTGCCTGAGTCTCTGGGTGCATCCCAAGAGACGTCAGGACTCTGACAGGGACGACCTCAGCAGAGACTCCTCTGTTCAGAGGAAAGGAGAGCTGAGAGAAGACTTTTTGACATCACTCTACATCCTGAGGGACGATCGTTTACAAAGTTCTATTTAATATAGGACACAAAAAATCAAACAATGTGAAGCAGGCTGATGAACAATAAATCAAATATAAAAATGCTTTATTTTAAGCTCTAGAATATCTTGTGAATATCTGGAGCTTCATTCCAGCAGCAGACCTCCTCAGGTGATGACTTCATATTTGACATGTTTACCATTCAATGAGACTCATTGTCAGTCCATTGAAATCTACTGGTGTTTCTGGTGAGTTGATTTAACAACATGAGCTGACAGAACCTACGTTCAGGTAGGAACCACCACATCCAGGGGTCTGGACCTTTGAGCAGGCAGAGCCGTCCACAGTAGCAGACTAAGCTAGCAGACGTTAGCATTGAGAAGAAACTGATACCTGAGCCTCCTTTTGGGTCTGGACCTTTGAGCAGGCAGAGCCATCAAAGTAGCAGACTAAGCTAGCAGACATTAGCATTGAGAAGAAACTGATACCTGAGCCTACTTTTGGGTCTGGTCAGGTGATGACACAATAAAATGACATCATTGTCAGACTGACGGCTGCTCAACACTGACCAAACACTGCCCTATTGCATTGTGGGAAATTTCTGCTTGGTTTGTGTCCATCAATACACACAAAGAAGTTTGACTCATGCTGCCGTAACCCGGATTCGAACCGGGGTTGCTGCGGCCACAACGCAGAGTACTGACCACTATAGGATCAGGGCCTCCTCAACAGCAGCTTGAGCTTCTATGTCTTTGTCTCAGGTGAGATCAAAGAAAGAATGCAAAGATCAAACACAAAACTCTGAGATCAAAGATTGAAGTTCCCCAAGGTTCAGTTTTAGCTCAGACCCTCTTCAAGGTGGAACCAGCAGAGGAGCTCAGTAGAGACAACTGGACAGCAGCAGGACAGAACAGAGGCTCTCCACAATGGCAAGAGACAGGAAACAGGTTTGGACCATCTGGGCTTCTGTCCACTTTGATGTTTTTCAAACATTGAAGGAAATTGTAAAAATCAACATTGTGGTAAACGTTGGTTTGCCAGTGTGTTTACATCAGGATTTCTATTTGAGAGTGTTTGCTCATCTGTTCCAGAAGCTTCTTCTAGAGTTGACCCTGGATGAGTGGAGGGACCTTTTTGACCATCAGGACTGGTTTTTGATGGCCTGATGGTGCATCGGGGTCATCATGGTCCTCCACCATCTGCAGGGGTTCCTGGACTGTTGTGGTGTTTGTGGGAACTGCAGGGGGGAGCCCTCAGACCTGGAGAGGAAATCCTGACACCAGCAGACCCCTCACCACCTGCAGCCTTTTTCCAGCTCCACCAAACCCACCATTCACTGCCTCCTCATCATCTGGGCATCAAAAGCAGCTCAGACCTGCTGCAGCTCAGAGACCTCAGCCATTTTTAGGATGTCTCCATGATTCTCCTTCACAGGATTTTCATTCAGAAACAAGAGAACTGTCAAAGACCACAACAGTTTTCAGCTTGCTGCTAAACAGTACTTCAACTTCCATTCCACTGTGTAATGGCAGTGACTGATGTGTACTATATGCAGTACTAATCAAGTACAGCCCTGACTGATACTTTATCTCCAATGATAGGAAGGATAAGAATGTTGAAATGGACCCAGCAGGAAGAGAATCTCAAGTCATGGCAACTTTACTGAGCAGCACTCAGTTAAGTTCAGGAAACACCAGACAGTTTTACCACCTGTAAATGAAGTAGTCAGTAAAATAAATACTACACTGAACAGTAGTGGAGGGAGAGCAGAGCTGGAAATGAGACCTTACTGGAGGGAATGAATCTAGAAATGTTAGAGTTCTTTCAGTTGAAGACATCAGAATTGGGAGGGATGTTCTGGACGTTTTCATCCATTTTTATTTCATCCAGATAAACAAATCATGTCTTCTACTTGGGCAGAACACGCCTTTAAAAAGTATTTAGAAAGAATCAGTTTGTTTTAGGAGATATTCAAGCTACAGCTCCTCGTTCAGAATATAATATTTAGGTGTTGTTAGCAATAATACTGCAGGTTATCGGTGATGACGGCCATATTGTTGATCATATTCATCTGGACTCTACCAGGAGTTGGGGCAACAATCAAGATGAGCTCTCATGAGACTAAAGACGTCCTCACAGTCCTGCTCCAAATGGCTGTTCTGACCCTCCAGTCCTTCAGGACCACTGGACCCACGAGTCCTGATTCCAGATGATAGCTGATCAAATGAAGCAAGAGCTTCCAGCTGTTATGAAGGTTCATTCACTTCAGTGAGAACCACCAGTGCAGTGAGTCCAGACTGATTTGACCAAATCCACCATCTTTGAAACCCTTTGAGATCAACGTGTCCGATAGCATCAGTTTATCAGCTCAGTGGATGAGGGCATGGGGCTCATTCAGGTTTCCAGTGGTCAGCAACCATCTGGTTCTGTCAGTGAGAGATTTGTTGTTGAAATGTTTCAAAGAGTCTTGAACCAGCTGGTGTTTGGCTCCACCCTCATAGATCCCAGGGAGAACAAGGGGCCCAATCTGCTTCTAGAAGATGGTGCTGACAATGAAACCATGCTCAGGTAGCAGGTTTAGATCTGATACAGGTGCTTCAAGAAGTCCTGAACCTCTGCTCTCAGAGGACAAACTGGTTTGAGGACTCACCTGGTGGTCCAGAGCTTGAGATGAAGCTGCAGCTGCTTCACTAGAGGAACACACAGAACATGAAGGTGGAGCAGTTTGCTGAACATTGCTAGGAACGCTATGAAGGTGCTTGTGAGAACCTGCAGATGTGAGGAACCGATGCCTCCAGCCTTGCTGGTACAGAACAATCAGAACTTGGGTCCAGGACAGGAACCAGGTTCAACTCTGTATCAGAACTTGGGTCCAGGACAGGAACCAGGTTCAACTCTGCTGACTGCTGCATGGAGTTTCTGACACATGAAACAACTCAGCCTGGTTGGGCCTCCCAGGGTGAGAGTGCTGCTGGCTGCTTCAGCAGTCGGGCTCTCAAGCCCCTCCCTCTGGGACTCCTTCATTTCCATCAATGTTCTCCTCTGTTGTTGCAGAAATGAGGAAGAATTCACCACGGCAGCATCAGGAGACAAAAGAAACCAGAATGAGCTTTGAGAAGTTGGTCACACGCAGCAAGGGAGGGGTCTTCCTGAGATGGGAGGAGCTGCTCATCCACCCAGATGGAGAAGCAGTTGATCCTGCTCTTCTGACGCCAGAAGGAAGAGAGTGAGGTGAGCTGACCCTGCTGTCATGGCAACGTGGAAACATTCCACTCCATCAGCGGTGCCTCCATCAGATGCACTCGTCTGTAGGAAGACAGAAGTAAAGACAAAACAATAGAATAAAACAATAAAGTCTACATGAATGGAGTGATGAAATGATCACATGACATCATCAGCTGAATGTATGATGTCATGCTGCTTCTGTGGTGAGGTCACTGCCAGGAGAGAGAACAAACGACTGATGAGATGGAGAAAACCGACACATGAAACAGGAAATGATGTCACTCACATCAGGCTTTGAGAAATCTGAGTAGTAGAAGTCAGTTTTCTATGGAACGTTTCCAGTCATCTGCTTTTCTCCATTGGGTCACTAGGGGGCAGCACCTACCTGCAACTCCTGGGAGCCCTCAGTCTCACCTCATTTTCAGGCTCCAACTAAAATGAAGCTTCAACTCTTCTGAATCCTCTCCACCTGTCAGATCTGTTTGAAACTTCCAGGTTTGATCAACATCCCAGTCTGAACACATCTACAGGTCAGTAGTGACCACAGCGCCACCTACTGGCAGCAGGAAATGACAGATTTGACACTGAGATGTCCTCATTTAGCCTGTTCATGGTGTCCTGCTCAGATGTGGTCAGACCCACCCTGAGAGTTTGGGGAGAACCCTTGAAGCCTGGGACTTCAGGTCAAACGCTGAGACCACGGCGTGATGAAGAGTTCTGATGATTCATCAGCACAATAAGACTCTGAGAACTCCTCCCTCCCTGGTTGATCTGAGTCAAAGTTCCCATGTCTGATCAACTTCCTGTCCTGATGACATCACTACTGCAGGTGAACAGTTAGCATTGCTCTGTTTGATGAAGCTGCGTTCAGGGAATGAGGAAGTTTCCCTTTGTGTCACTGCTTCTCTACTAATCTGATCTCTGATCAGTTCACCAAGAAGAGTCTGGGGTCAGGGGCTTGATGAGTAGAGCTGTCAGGAGGAGGCTGCTCTGATTGGTTCCTGACACTGAAACAAGGCCTTCATATATTTATGATGACATCACCAATAGGAGCCTTCCCAGTCTGTCAGGGGGTAGAATTCAGTCAGCACCAATGACATCAGAGTCAGAGTTTAAACATCAGAGACAGACATCAAAGCCTCTCCTATAATACAACAAATATACTGTCATATTTTGGAAACTCTACTGCAATTAATGGTGGGAATCTTTGGACACCTCACGATTCGATAATTAAAATTCAGGGGCTACGATTCAATCACAAAATGATTATTGATGCATCTTTAATTTATGTTTATTGATGCACTTTTTCACATTTTTGCAACAATTTTCTAAAAACAATATATTTGGAATAAAAACAAGAGTTGAACTCATTTCTATTGTATTTTATTTTGCTGTTGAAAAAAAACACATTGGTACCTTTTGGGAAGCCTGGAAATGAGAGGAAAACGTAGCTCATTCCCACCTCACCCGTCAAGAGGGTCCCCAGAGACGGAGAGGTGGAGAACTACAGTACTTCTTAACTTCTTCCTGAGCCCTGGCACAGGCAGACCTGCTGGGTTGTTGCACTTGAGCATTAGTAAAGTTCTGTCCCAGCAGGCTCTCCAGCCGAGATGACGACAAAGTCCTTCTTTTGGGAGCTCGGTGGTCCTCCTCCCTCACAGCAGGGTTTGTTCCTGGTCCTCTTGCTCATCTTGCTGTGGGTAACTACACAATGAGAGGAATTGTAGTTCTTTATGATCAGGCTGCACTGACAAGTGGTGAAAGACTCTGCAGCTGCTCCAGGATGCAGCTGCACACATATTGACAGGAAATAGGAAGAGAGACCATATCACCCAGTCTTAGCTTCGCTGCACCGGCTTCCAATAAAATCCATCTTTTCTAGCTCTTAAAGGAAAATTCAGGCACAAAATGAACCTTAGGTGTGTTCTTGTATCATTATTATTATTATTATTATTATTATTATTGTTATTATTATTGACAATTGCAGGGATTTGGTTATACTGGTACTGGTTTTCGGTGCATACCGCTAATTATCTCCTAATGCAGGTTGTGGGGGCAGCAGATAAACAGACAAATTAACAATAACATACACTTAAAGCAGCATAAAGCCTCAGTAGTGATAAAGTAGAGCCTTGATGTGGAAACAAAATCACTGAGAACTTTAAGTGTACAGAACGTTTAATACAAGACAAGTCTATAAAGAACAGTTAAAAGGAGTGTGGATGGCTGTTTACACTTTAATTCAGCTGTAGAAGAAGAAGAAGAAGAACTTCAGTGTGAAAATTCATCCTGTATGTTACAGCCGGCCCTCCCGGACATCGGAAGTCCAACTAGTCCGTTGCATAGCAACCGTGTATTTGCTTCAGTGGTGCCCAGCAGCCGGCCTGAGCAGGACCACTCTGTCTGTGTAGGAGCAGGCATGGGCAGAATGGGCAAAGAAGTTTTTCCATTGTGTCGTCTCAAGTTTCCTGATCTGAGGAGCTTTAGCAACTAACTCCGCAAAATTAATGTCTCTAAAATGTGTGTTTTCATGTGTGTTCTCATAATTATTTGCTGTGTAAACACATTGTCTACACAGACCATAATCCACTCACTTTCCTTCAGGGTTCAGTGCCAGGTCGTGACAAATGGTTTCTCTCCAGTGTGCAATTTCATGTGTCTTTTCAGATTTCCTTTTTCTGAGAATCTTTTGTCACAAAATGAGCAGGGGAATGGTTTCTCTCCAGTGTGCAATCTCATGTGTTTTTTCAGACTTCCCTGAACAGGGAATCTTTTCCCACAAACTGAGCAGGGGAATGGTTTCTCCTTAGTATGTGTTCTCATGTGTCTTTTTAGACATCCCTTTTCTGAAAATTTTGTGCCACAAACTGAGCAGGGGAATGGTTTCTCTGCAGTATGTGTTCTCATGTGTCTTTTCAGACATCCCTTGTCTGAGAGTCCTTTGCCACAAACCGAGCAGGGGAATGGTTTCTCTCCAGTGTGCATTCTCATGTGTCTTTTCCGATGTCGCTTTTCTGAGAATCTTGAGCCACAAACTGAGCAAGGGAATGGTTTCTCCCCAGTGTGTGTTCTAATGTGTAAAACCAAACTCTTTCTGTAATTAAAACCTTGAGTGCATGTTGAGCACCTAAAGGGACGCTCATCCTTACTGACTTCTGTCTGAGATTCAGAAGGACTAAGGTTCACGTTCTTGATGATTTCTGATTCTCTTTCAGTCTTGCTGGCTGGTTCTGGTTCTGGTCCTCCACTCTCTTCTCCATCAGCTTCTGTTTTCAGAGGATGAACTGGGCTGCTGCTCAGAGACTCTTCTTTCAAGTTCTCCTCAGTTAGACTCTGATGAAGCTGTGGGAACTGAGGTTTCTCTTCGTCCCCTTCACTCTTCACAGGGACCAGAGTGAAGGGGAACGTGGTGATATCAGCCTCCTGCTGCCCTTGAAGCTGCCCTCCCTCCTCACTGGTCCAGAGCTCCTCCCACTCCTCTTTAATGTGGGGGGGCTCTGGGTCCTGCAGCTCAGGGGGAACCTCTTCTTTAATCACCAGCAGCTGCTCCACATCTGCAGGACACAAACAGCAACATCAGAATCTCTTCATTTGACTCTGAAACAGCGGAGCAACAGACAGAAACAGAAATCAACTAAGATCTGTTATCACGTAACTTCAAACTGAACATTCTTGAATGACTGCAGATGTGCATGATGGTGTCTCATTGACTAATAAAAGTAGGGCTGCATTTCAAAATAAGAGCATATTAATAAAACTGTACATGTTCAAATCAAGTGCTCCATTTCAGAAAAATAACACAAAGGAGCCAAAGCTTGAGTTTCTCTTGTCCTGTCTCACAGCTTGACTCAGTCTCAATCTCACAGAGAGGAAATCCCTCAACAGGTGAACCCTTGACTTCCTTCCCCTCTTGTGTTCTGCTCCTCCACTTCTTTGCTCACTGAGAGAATTGAGCTGACAGGATTTTAAACCTGGGCCTGAATGGAGTGGAGGGGCTCATTAGTGAGCCTGGAACGATCCTTAGTTTGATGAAGAGGAGGAGAAACCTACCTGCAGTGGTTATGAGGAGCCAAACAGGACCAAACACAAAGATACTGGCTGACTCAACTGGACCGGAGACACTTGCTGGCTGGCATTGGCACGATTCTACAGTGGAGCATCACTTGATAGCCAACCTGGCGAGTCCAAACTCAAAGGAGCAGTTTTTTGAGGCGCTGGCATAAACAGACAGACATCGCTATCGGTTGATGCTGCTGGGAGCGACACAACACCGGTTCTCCTGGTCAGTGTGGGGGGACTCACCTGCTCTGTCCAGCCTGACTCGGGGCTTCAGCACGGTATCGAGCAGCAACCTCTGCCGGCGGTTCTCCCGCTCGTACTCCGCCACGGTTTCCTCCAGCAGAGCCACGATCTGCTCCGCGGCCGCCGCCAGCCGCTCGGTAAGCAGCGCTCTCAGCACCGGGACTCCAGCCGCTGAGTCTCCTTCTCCCAGCTGCAGCAGGAAGTCTTCAGCGGCGGCGAGGATCCGCTCCTGGACCGACACCCGCAGCAGCTGCGCGGCGCACATGTTGAGGTTCTACCGGCGCCACTCAGCCTTCAGGAGACAAAGACCGAGGCCTTCCGCTTCTTTTCTTCTTCTTCTTCTTCAAAACGAGCAGAGTCCAAGCTCTGTTCTCTGTGCCACTCCAGACTCGCTAACGTTTCCTTAACTCGCTAACCTGGTAGCAGCGGTAGTGATGAGTGGAGTGATCCAGGATTTCGTTTTGAAAAACGCGTATTGATGACGTATTGATGACGTACTGAGTGACGTCCAAAGCCTCGCCGACCGGCAGTGACCACGTGACTGATTCAGGACCTGGTTCTCTGGCTTGGCGTGAGATTCGAAACCACGAAAGCCTGATTTATGCTTCTGCGTCGCGTCGACGCGTGGTGACGTCAACGTCGAGGACTGTGATTGGTCCGCTCAAAACGTCATTTCCGGTTCAGTCGCAGTACAACACCGCCATTTTCAAAGTTTCTGTGGTGAAAGCTCCAAGAAAAAATGGACCAAGCCGAAGAAAGGATTATTCGCGGCACTACAAAGACTGACAAATGGCCAACAATTGTTGTCTGTGACCGGAAGAAAACCAAGGAATCCGACAAGAGCCCCATAAACAATAAAAAGACAAAGCCACACCCCCTAGCGGCTTGGCGGTGAAGAGCAGAGCAACGCGTTCCCTCGACGCAGAATAAACCAGGCTTTCCAGTCGCAGCTGTCTTACGCCCCCGTGCCAGACAAGGACCCCATCGGGCTGTGCCACTCTGGAGGGAGCGCGTCTCACAGTCAGTCAGCGGAACCATGCGGATCCGGGCCGGAGCTGTGGGAAGGAGCGCCAATTGTATCGGGTTGTTGTTTTCTGGACTGCAGCAGAACAGGAGCAGCCGGGACTGGAATGTAGAAGTAGGTTATCTTGAAGTTGACTCAGTTATGGTGAACGATATTGTGGTTCAACACTTTAATGAGCTTTAAGGCAAACATATTTCATGAGGAAACAACGCCGGAATTGGACGGATTTCAGCGGCACACAACAACGTATCCGATACACCTCATTGGAAACCTGGTGGTCTAAGACTAAGAAACACCAGTCACCATGAAGAAAGGAACTTTTAGCTGAGTACTCATGTTCTTTTCTGCAGGTTGAATGTCTCATTTTTTGGACAGAAGCGTCTCATCTTAACAAAAGCACCTCTTCAGTGCTGAGGCATGATGGGGCCAGGCATGAGAATGAAGTCCCAGATCCACCAGGATGAACTCAGGTATACAGCCACTCTCCAACTGACTCACAGTTGCTTCATTGATCATTAATTCCTATTCATTTCTTCTCTCCTTCATCTTTAACCATCCAGCTTCCAGGAAGCAGATGCTGGATGAGGCTCTGCTGAATTTCATCCTGAAGGACTGCCAGCCCCTCAGCACTGTTGAGAGGGAAGGGTTCAGGGAACTGGTTCAGGTCCTTGAGCCTCATATGTTTGCCAACCAGAAAGGTTTGTGTGGAAATGATCTAAAGCAGTCGTTGATATCTCCAGTTTATTTCATCTTGAATTTCAATGTCTTGATTTACTCTGGGTGTCATTTTCAGACCATCAAACAAACGGTGGCCAAAAAGTACCAGGAGGAACGGGAAGGAGTGAAAAAGGAAGTCCAGCTGCCATGTGGACATCTGTGGACATGGAGGCTCCCTTGGCTCTGACCTGTCACTGCATTAGTGAGAATGAATGTGTTGGGAGTGCAAGACTTTCCACAAAGTCACCCTGCTGACAGTTTGGCCCCAGTCCAAAGAGGCATGATGGAGGACTGGGCCATCACCAACAAAGTCAAGTGTCTTGTGAGCGACGCAGCACCAAACATGACAGCATCCACTAGACAGCTCCAAATTCACCACTCAGTCTGCACTGCACATCGTCTGAATCTAGGAGTCAGAAAATCCTGTGATCAGATCCCCACTTCCATCATCAGACACAAAGCCAGGAACACTGTCACATCCTTCAGATCAGCACTACAGCCAAGGAGAAGCTGGCTCAGGTGCAGCAACAGATGGGAGGGCCAACCCTGAAACTCATCAGTGAGGTGCCAACACGCTGGAACAGCACACACAGCTGTCAGGGCTGCATGATGAGAGGGAACCAGTGTGGGAACCTCTGGCCTCTGTAAGACAGATTTGACTCCACTGACAGCTGAGGAGTTCACCACCATAGGAGAAGCACTTCTAGTAAACAGAGGTCATTCTAGTAGCCTGGTCCCTCTGTGGTTGAGCTATAATTTTAGGAAATATGGTCATTATTCAATGGTGACATCTCTCTGCTGAATAATGTAGAACTGAACGGATCCACTGGACCTTCTTTTTACAAACAGCAGCATGCAGCAGCTGTCCTGAGTGGAAAACTGCACATTTCTGTTGGTGAGAGTTCATCAAGTGATGGACTTTGTCTCTCAACAGAAGCTGTGTGGAAAAACCCTGCAGCTACGAGCGCTTCAGATTCTGAGAGTGATTCTTACGCCATTGGCTGGTTTAACCTGGCGTCTGACCGTGGAGGTGGGCGAGAGGAGCGTGACATGGCTGCACAGGTAAATCAACTAAAGCAGAGTTAGTCTTTGGCAGCAGGCCAGGCCGACAAATGCTAATGTCTCTGACTGACTGACTGATTAAGTTGGACCATTGGTCAGACACAATGATGCATGAACCCAAATAGTGGCCTGGGTCTTGATGAAGCTCACGTTAGTGTTAGCATCATTTTGATGTCATGAGCAACTCTGACTACATCACTGTAGCATCATTTTGAGGTTATTAGCAACTCTCACTACATCACTCTAGCTTTATTTTGAGGTAAGCAGAAACTCTCACTACATTCCTGTCAGCATCATTTTGAGGATAGTAGAAACTCTTACTACATCACTGTGGCATCATTTTATCCTTGAGATTGGGGACCAATAATTTTAATGTCCATTTTGGGGACATGTACTGTACACAGACACACAGATTTATGTCAAATGAACTTTTTTAATGGGAAATTCCTGCTCATAGACTGTTTTTTTTTCATAAATGAACCAGGAAGAGCCCTGAATTTAGAGAAGAACCTGAAAGTGTAGGGGCGTGAGTTTATGTAAGACATACGTGTCTGGAGAAAGTTTATGTAAGACATACTGGTCTCCAAGTAAACAGGTTATTGCTAGTACAAGGTCTTAAGTTCAGGTCATATGAGGACGGGAGGACTGGATGTTCCAGTAAACCTGTACCCCAGTATCTTGCCAAACAGGATGCACCTTGCTGAAGAGAAGCACGTACACACACATGAGTAATGACGTCAACAAAAGGTATAAAATGTGAATGCAAGTTGTAAGGAGGGTTCTGTCTGTATGTAAGATGTGAGGTGGTTGATCTGTGCATTAAACCCGCAAGAGGCTGTAAGATGATCCGTCGTTGAGTCTTGTTTGTCATCTCAACTTGAATGAGAGATCCGAGGTCAACTCCAACAAAGTGGCGAGCCAGCCAGGTTTTGGCAGAGAGATCCAGCTACGCATCTACGCCTGTCTTTCCACACAAGTGAAATCCTCAAGCCGGCACAAAAAGGTAGAGAAGTTTAATTCTCATTATTTGTTTTAGAGTGCTTTCACTGTGTGGTCAGACATAACGTTCTTGCTTGGGCTCTCTCAAAACAAAGAATCTAGACGTGATGGATTATCTACATTCTCTTACTCACATCTAATATCTTGTGCACAAGATAGCTGCTCTGAAATATTTGTTGTGTCAATTATATGTATGAAATTGTGTAAGACAGACAAATTAGGAATTGGATACTTAGGAAATTGGAAATTAGGAATTGGATACTTTGAATACTGCTCCACTTCTCTAGGAATTGGATATAATTGGTGTGTTGAGCAGCCAGGGGGGAGAACAGCTGTCTGTCAGCTGAACTGTTGTTGAAACGCATACAGAGATGTGTGATGTGAATTATTGTTGAAACGCATACAGAGATGCGTGATGTGAGTTGTTGTTGAAACGCATACAGAGATGCGTGATGTGAGTTGTTGTTGAAACGCATACAGAGATGCGTGATGTGAGTTGTTGTTGAAACGCATACAGAGATGCGTGATGTGAGTTGCAACGTGATACGCATACAGAGATGCGTGTGTGTGAATGTGTTGTGAAATGTGAGTTACGCGTAGCCGTTTCCCGGGCAGAGATATTTGTGAAACCCAGGTGAGGTTTTGGCTGAAATTCTATATGGGGGAGCTTGGTCCGAACGGTGACAAACCCATTAGGACGGGGGCTCATGTTGAGTTTGTAGTCGGGAGGCCGTGCTTTTATGGGCTCGAAAGGCGATAAGCTTAACGATTGCAAGCTTAACTAATAATCAGTATATGTGGAGAAATCCACTAGTTTAGGGGAAAGCAGTTAGGACGATGGTTAGGCTGGAGGGTAAAATACACATAAAGGTCATAATCACACTAACTGTGGGACTCCTTGCCACAAGTTATTTCAGTCACTAGAAGGGAACAGATTATTGTAGACATGGTGATATATATATGAAACAACTTCTCAATAGATAAAGTGAGAAACAACCTAAAACATACACTGATCAGGCATATGAAGCAATTGGGCACCGGAGATACCGCAAAACTAGAAGGAAGGGTGGTGGATCATCACGATCGCCTTCATCCTCCCCAGAATAAGACACGTTTCACAAACGTGATCGTCTTCACAAGCACTGCCCATGCGGTAACTCCGATCAAATAATATAAAATCGTAGAGAAAACTAAGTTGAAATTGGCATGTAATACTTAGTATAATACATTTAAAAAAAAAAAAAAGACTGACTTTTGATCACTTATGACTGACTTTTTCTCTGTCTACTATTTTGTTGAGTGTCTGTATGAGAGGAAAACAGCTGTTGTGTGTGTGTGCATAACTGTGTGTGCGTGGTTGCCTGCGTATGTGTGCTTGGGTGTGAGCGGCTTTGTGAAAAAAGGCAGCTGCCGTGAGTGCGTGTGTATGAGAAACGCGGGTGTGAAACCTAACTTTTGAGCTTATGGTCATTTGTGCTGCATGTTGAAAACTGCATATGCTTTGTCTTGTGCTGACTATAAACCATAAATCAGTGAATGCTTGAAAATGTGCAAAATAGTTTAAACTATGTTTAAAGTCCTCAATAGTCAATTGTAGATGCAAAACAACTTGACTAATCATCGACAGGTTTTCACGATGGGTGGAAGCAGTTCCATCTAAAAACCTAGGCTCAGAAACAGTGATTAAATTTCTGACAAGAGAAGTCATTCCAAGGTTTGGTATCCCATCAGAAATAAGTTCTGACAACGGTTCTGCATTTGTACAAAAGGTTGCCAAAGGCGTTCTTCAGCAGTTACGTGTCAAACAGAGACTATCTGCAGTGTACCATCCACAGAGCAATGATATGGTAGAGCGAATAAATGGAACACTAAAAGCAAAAATCAGTAAAATCTGTGCCAGCACAAAACTGAACTGGGTAGATGCTTTGCCGCTTGCACTAATGAGCTACCGCATGCAAACTCACAGGAGCACGCATCTAACACCACATGAAATGCTAACAGGCCGACCTATGCCGGCCCCACAACTGCGTGGCCCGTATAAGGGACCTCCGCTTGAGCAACTGCAAGTCGAACTAAAAGACTATATGAGTCAACTAACTGCAATACATAGGTCTATCTACCTTCAGGAGAAGAAAAAAGAGCCAGATCTTGACCAGGAGGTCAAGAAACCTGTCGTGCCTGGTGTACATCAAGATCTTCAGACGAAAGTGGCACGAACCACGACGGGAAGGACCATATACGGTGGTGAGGGCGACTCCAACGGCAGTTCAAGTCGAAGGAAGCACAACGTGGTATCGTCTGAATCACTGCACAAAAGTCCCCGGAAAAACCAAGGGCGGTATTGAGTTGGAAAACAGAGATAGAAAAGATGGCAATGTGGGGCGTTCTGACAGTTGTGAGCATTCTGATTTGGATGCCCATAGGAATAAAGGAGATGTCAACCTCAGTGACACTGTCAAAAGCCCAGGAGACCAGAGCCACAACAGAGACTCACCCGTGCCACGGAGACGCCGAAGCACATGAATCAGATGAGTGTGATGCAACTACACCATCCCACACTCTGAACCCTAAGCGGACACTCTCAGCTAAGTTCAGACACATAGCTATCCTACACACACTGATGCATGCTAAGAAACGTGGTAAAAGGAGAGTACATACAATGTGGAAGTGGCAGGCTAGTATGGACATACCAGACACACTCGGTAAAGGGGAGTTAACATATGAAGCAGTTGTCATGTCAAATGATTATGAGCGTTCTCATTTGTGTGGGGTTAAAAAGGCTCAGATGATAACAGTTTGGGGACTGGAAGTAT
The DNA here is from genome assembly GCF_037954235.1 of Aulostomus chinensis. Classification (NCBI taxonomy): domain Eukaryota; kingdom Metazoa; phylum Chordata; class Actinopteri; order Syngnathiformes; family Aulostomidae; genus Aulostomus; species Aulostomus chinensis. The sequence continues at coordinate 56,270,214 of NC_141320.1, read as the reverse complement.
GTAAAATTACTCTCACAGTAGCTGAAAACATGGTAATTACAGTTAAGTTAAGCACAGAATTTGATCCAAGCGATGCGTACTATGTCCTAGTGCGTGTGGGGAATAACAAAAATAACACTCAATTGCAAAGGTCACTAGTGCTAAACAGGGAGGAGACTCCCGACCCTGAAATTTTAGGAGTTGTCCCACTTAGGACTGAGATAATTAATGGGAAAATAAGGGTGCACATTCCACCACAGGGGGTAGCAGACAACTTGAAGAAGCGTGATGTACGTCTCTTGGAAATCGAAGAGGTCGAAACAGGGACTGAAACGAATGTACTATGCGGTTGGATTAACAAGCATAATGAAAACACAACAGGTTGGGAATTGGATCAGTGCGGTATGGCGGTATTTGAAGAAGCAGGTGAGTGGGTAGTTGAACTGAACGAGACTTTGTATGAGCTAAATGGGAAGTATGCTTTAGAATTAATAAGTACGTTCAAAGATGGACGGGCAAGTAAGCGAGTGCATCCATGGTATGTTCCTGACGGGAAGGAAGTGACCAACCAAACTATCAGTATTGGGAACAGGGATACAACGACCCAGGCAATAGGCCAAATCAAACACCACCATGTCAAAGTGCACACGCCCGTAGCTCCTGTTGTGATCTCGACACCAACTACTAAATCACCTAAGATCGCCAATACCATAGGTGATGTAGCTATAAAGCCCACAAACATGCTTAAAACCACCTTGCCGTCAACTGTAAAAGTACCAGGTAAAGTAACACCCATAGCCACAGCCACACCGAAAGTAGTTAAACCGGTAGGGGTAGCTACCCCTAAGAACGTTCTTGTAGCCACGATCCCAGCAGAGATGAGTCCAGCTCCAACTCCAGCCAAAACTTCACCAGTCACAACCGCAATTCCGTCCGCAGCCACAATTTCATCAATTCCGTCCACAACTGAAGTTCCATCAACCGTGGCCCCTAGACAAACTGCAGCCATAACCTCATCAGGTAAAATCCTAACTTGGCCAGTAGTTGCTAAAACTAAGACCCTCACACTTTCAACCAAAGCTACATACAAGGCTATAACCACATCGAAGCCAACCATAACCAAATTTCTGACGGAGCTGACCGCAACTAAATCTCCAAAAGAGGTAGCTAAAATGACAACCATAGCAGAGCCAACTAAGACGTTAAGAGACACAATTTATACAGATTATGACGACTACAGTGAGTTTGAAGACCATCAGTGTACAGAAATAGCTAAACCCAGCCAGAGAAGTGTAAGATCATACGCTGATGAGCGCTGGGAAGCAGCCAGCCACAATAGGTGGTATCAATGGGCCATGTTCACTGTGAAACAAATGACCTCAACTGAGTGCATAATATGTTCTGAGGCACCCACAGCGCTTCCTACTGTGATACCTGAAAAATACACGCATGATGAATGCGCGACAGTTCAACAACATAAATGCAGGAGCGGAGAGTTTACCCCCAGATCTGATGTGGCAACCTTCTTCAGACTTCCAATGTGTGGTGTTAAGTGTAGACTCTTATACGGTTCTAGAGCTATTCACACTTACCTAGATACATGTGTAGACTGCACATTTAAACAAACGTGCGAGGAATTTTCAATCACAACATCCCAAAATGAGCCACCCACAAATTATAAAATAGATGAAATAGCGGAATATGAATGTTTTGCCAGTGGAGGATTCACTAACACGAAAGGAGGGATTCATGTGGGTAACACAGCAGTTAATTGGAAAGTAACATGGGTATTGTCTTGGTTTCCAGAGGCTAACATGAGTGATCCATTTGTAACTAGACCAGCGTGGTTTGAAAATCCCCAACCAATAAACCAAGCGTGTGAGAACATAACTATGACTTTGCCTACTGTGTACCTTCTAAGTAATCAAAATTTTCCTGTAGCTGATAGCTATTGGATGTGTGGAGATAACATTGTACGTAACACAATTCCACCACGGTGGATAGGACTCTGTACATTAGCGCGACTAAAATTACCAGCAGTTGTGATGTATGATGGTATAAATGATATCCTCGAAATTGAAGAGAAAATCGCTAAACTAAACAGACACAAAAGGCAGATCGACGATACTAACATATACACTGACGCTCTGGGTCTACCGGCCGGGATCCCAGATGAGTTTAAAGCCCAGGATGAGGTTAGAGCTGGACTGGAGTCTATACTTCCCTGGATCACCATCAATGAAGATGTTAAGTGGATAAATTACATTTACTACAATCGACAGAGGTTTGCTAACATAACGTCTGAAATACTCCATGCTTTTGGTAGTCAACTGCATGCAACTAGCATAATGACTCAGCAAAATAGACAGGTTCTAGATTGGTTGACAGCTGATAAAGGAGGAGTTTGTCAAATGTTTGGAAAATATTGTTGTACTTTTATCCCAAATCACACAGCTCCTGATGGAATATTTTCTGTTGCTATGGACAAGTTGACTAAACTTAAACTGGAGCTTAGAGAGAGTGCTGGAAAGGGGGGAAAGATATCATGGGATTGGTTAGACCAAATTTTAGGAAAATGGGGAGCCGTTTGGGCTAAGGCAGGACTCAGTGCCTTAATAGTCTTAATACTAGTTCTCTTTTTGACATGTTGCATCATCCCCATCGTGAAAAGACGCTGCACACGGGTTATGGACGAGCATATGATGATGACGGCTGGACTCCAACGGGCTCAAATGTTGAACATGATGACTCCCGTGCAAATGGCACAAATCTGCTAGAGGGAGGCTGAGGATGGGAGAATTCCGGACTTGTTTCCCAATCCTAACTTCTTACAGGACTCTAATGATGATGGACGGAGCACAGAGTGAGGTAAAATTAACTGTCGTTTGATTAAAGGAGTGAATCGCATAGGATGATGGACTGTGGATTTGAAGTCCATTGAAGAAGGAATCCCGTGGAGCAACGGATTGTGGACTCTTAATTTGGTATAATCACATACAGTGAGACATTATTTTGGTTGAATTATGCTTTTTTCTTTTTCTGCAGTCCTTTTATTTGCATTATCAGCACCACTCTCATAACTCATTAGTATTCAAGTTGGTTAATCATGTATGTGATATGTTTTGGTTTATGAATGTACACTGTGGTGATAAATCGCTTCTCGTAGAATTGTGAAGGTTCATGATGAAGGTCGCTAGCGGGGGGGCCGTAGAGGAATCTCCTGCTTAAAAACAGCCGGGCAGGTTTTCGCCTCTGCAAAATGTGAACCTAATAGGTGAATGGTAAAAACTTGTGCGTGTCTATTGTGAAGCGGAATATTTAATGTAAATATCAAATACGATATTTAAGGGGGGATTATGTAGGGGCGTGAGTTTATGTAAGACATACTGGTCTCCAAGTAAACAGGGTATTGCTAGTACAAGGTCTTAAGTTCAGGTCATATGAGGACGGGAGGACTGGATGTTCCAGTAAACCTGTACCCCAGTATCTTGCCAAACAGGATGCACCTTGCTGAAGAGAAGCACGTACACACGCATGAGTAATGACGTCAACAAAAGGTATAAAATGTGAATGCAAGTTGTAAGGAGGGTTCTGTCTGTATGTAAGATGTGAGGTGGTTGATCTGTGCATTAAACCCGCAAGAGGCTGTAAGATGATCCGTCGTTGAGTCTCGTTTGTCATCTCAACTTGAATGAGAGATCCAAGGTCAACTCCTACACAACCAAGCGTGAAAGTGAGCCTGCATTGTCTGATCTGGAGCTAACAGGGAATTAGCAAGTTAGCAACTGTTCTAGATTTGCTGCTGAGTTGAATTTGAATTTATTTGTTGAAAGGTTCCAGTTTCTATGAGGTCAGGGCAGATTGGTGTGGATCTAAAGGTCCCTGTTGATCCCAGGACATTGTTTTGACACATTTGAACATTTTCAAACCCTCGTTGCTCAGATTTTACATGAATTTGATCATGACTTTAGACAAATGTTCTGTTTATTAATTAAATAATCACTTCAGTTATGAATTTAGTGAGTCAACCAGACTTGGTCCATGACAAAAGTTAGTCTGGTTATTATTCAGTTTCCAGTCAGTAGGGACACACACACACACACACACACACACACACACAGCCTGTCTTCAGTATAAAATGGTCTGTCACGTTCTCTCACGTTGGAAGATTTCTCTGACTCCATTGTGAATAAAGAGATTCTTCATCTGCCACCTGAGTCTTGATCCACTGATTCCTCTGATCCACCTCTTTCTGCTCCAACAAGGCTGACATGGATCAGGTGGGTCCATGTCAGCCAATCAGGAGGTTTCTCCTCTCAGTTAATTTTCTTCATCCCAGTTTAGATTGATTCTTCTCAGCCTGATGAAGGAGCATCTGATCAGGTGTTTGACTGCTTGTTGGTTGTAATTCCATAGATTTTAATCTCAGATGTTATAGAATTAAGAATGCAATGGCAGTCCTGCCAAGTGACATCACTGACATGACAGGATGGCCCAGTCATGTGACTGAAGGAGCTGAGAGCTTCTACACATCATTGTTGATGGTGTCTTCCACCATAGTCAGCAGCCACAACTCCTCTCTCAACACCTGTCAGAGACCTGCTGGAGGCCCCACTGAGGTTTGAACTGGGATCACTGGATTCAGAGTCCAGAGTGCTCACCATTCCACCATGGAACCATCAAAGATGAAACGTGTGAGACAAACTATGGCACTAATGTATGAGGGACTACAGTGGTTTTCTGGATCTAATTTCCACAAACAAATGATGATTTGGGTAAAGGTCTTACAAAGTCTGACAAACATACCCTGATTTTTTCACAAACAAATTATGATTTTTAGACAGTGACACAGGGCTCTTATTTTGGAGGGCCATCAGGATGTGAAATATCCCAGACGTCTGAGATCAGAGTGTTCACTTTGATCTCAGGGTCCTGAATTTGGAGGTTCTTCCTTTGGTCTCCAAGTTCTAACTCCCATCTGACTGAATCCTTTTTTTAATGAACTCCTCAGACCCTGATGATGTCAGGAAGAAATCCAGACATTCAGTTCTCATCTCAGCTGTTCTGACTGAGACGTCAAGCAGTCAGGAAAAAAGTGTTACGACCCAAAGAGGGACCTTTACAGGAGCTAACAAAGTGTCTTTTTTCCTAAACTACTTGAGGAACTGGTTAAACCAGTAAAATATGCATTTGTGTGTGCAGACCAGTGGGGAGCCTGGGTGAGTGGAAGGATGTTTACCACCAACACAGAACCCAGACTTTAGTCATGTGATGAGATGGAGACTCTGATGATGAAGTTAATGGACAAAATGTGAATTGATGGATGAACACAAATGGGTTTTTGAACCAAATACATTTCTCCAGCAGACTTTGATCCAACATTTGTAGTTAGATTTTGGTGGCTGCTCCATGTTGGAGGAAACCAGGCGATGTTTGAACGTCACAGGGAAGCTCCTTTGCCTCTTCTGCTGCCAGTTCAACCACCCACTCCCATCAGTGGAGAGCAGCTTCAACTGGGTTTGGAATTTACCACTGTGGATGCATAGGAATGTGGAGAAAATGTCCTTTGTCAGAAGTGGGATTTGAACCCACGCCTCCAGGAGCGACTGCAACCTGAACGCAGCGCCTTAGACCGCTCGGCCATCCTGACAGAAACTGAAAGTTGCAGACTTCAATATTAAATGAATTCATTCACTGACAAAGTAGGATTTTTGTTAACATTAAACACACAGTCTGAGTTCATGGCAGGAAGACATGAGTGTGTGTGTGTGTGTGTGTGTGTGTGTGTGTGTGTGTGTGTGTGTGTGTGTGTCAAGTCACAACAAAAGTTCTCTGGCCCATAACCCAGACGTCGATGGATCGAAACCATCCTCTGCTAAAGGAACAAAATAAAATGAACCTGCATCTTTAGAAATGTGTGTCTGTTAAAAAGAGGTTCATAAGGATTTTGTCTTCCTCCACAATCACCAACCATTATGAGAGTTAACAACAGTCCACTTTCTGACTAAAGCAAAAGCAGACTTCAAAAGGTTTTTCTGATTCAACATAGCAGCTAAATTTCCATTTCCATTTCCTGAACAGGACAGGTTAAAAAAAAGGGAATGTCATGACTTCCTCTGTATGTTAGAATATGAACGACTAAAAATGTTCATGCCCAGTTTTAAGTTAGAATTGAATTGAAAATACAAAAATCTCAGTGTTGTAAACTGTTTCAAACAAATTCTACTGTTGAACAGTTCAAGTGTTTCTAATTCAGATTCAGATTCAGATGACTTTATTTATCCCCGAGGGGCAATTAAAGTACGGTACCACTGAGCATGACATTAAAAAACAATAGAAAAAAAGAGGGACATGACAGTGGGAATAAATCAGAGAATAAAAATAAGATTAAAGATAAAATACAATAAATATACTACATACAGTATGTACACAATGTAAAATGAAGAGTAAGGTGACTGGAGTGAGTGAATAAAGTGCAGACAATGTAAACAGTATAAACAGTGTAACAGTGAATGAAGCTGAATGTGCTCTCTTATACTTTCCTCTATTGTGTTTCTTTCATGTCCTCCTGAGATCAAAGACAGAATTCTAGGTACAAATAAATACACTATCAAAGCCCCCTGATGACATCATCATTAATTCTCTCTTTGATCTGGAGGCTCTTGCTTTAATCTTGGCTTTGAACTGACGAATGTTTCCTGACAGGTTGCTGTTTTCACTCCAGAGCAACCAGTAGTTGATCCTATCAGACCAGTCTGATGAACGAAGCTTTTCACTATCAGTGGAATCACTGGGGAAAGAGACTCCTCCTGTCAGATGAAGGCTTCACTGTGTTGAGGAGGGTTTGTTCAGATGATTCTAGAATAATATATCAAAACCTCATCATTGAACATGAACATTAATCACTAATGACTGTTTCAACTGAACCTACTGGATACTGTGGTGCCTGATGAGGAGACAACTTGGGTATAAAGTTTCAGAAGAGGGTTTTTGGAGGGAGATTTAGATGAGATGGTTTCCAAATCAAATCGGTTGTCACAAGGGAAAGTCTGCATTAAAACACTTATCAGTATCACTAAAGGAGGCAGAGGAGGAACAAAACATGTGGCACTCTGAGCAGGAGAGAGGAGAACAAGAGGGAGAAGCCATCGTTAGCTTAGAGTGGAGAATTTACAAGGCAGAAAGACTGTTGCTACAAGAATGGTGGTCTTTTAAACTTCAGCCAAATAAAGCAATTCGGTATTAATTTTTGGTGGGTAATTAGTCAACGAAATAAGGAATTAGCAGGGATGATCACACTTTAGCTAGCACAATGAAGCAAGGCTCTACGTTCAGCAACACAGAAAAAGGAGTTGAGGTCACACGCTTCCTGCAACCAAGGTCAAAAATCCAGGACGGACGAAGGGGAGGACGACAAGACAAAGACACAAGAAACAGAGATAATAACCATAAATTCCATAACAACCATAACAAATATAACCATACAGAACATATATAACTAATATAACAAGAAAAGCATTAAAAAATATGTCACCTCTGGTCAAATACCCTGATTTGCATTTGTGTCTCTCAGCATTTTCATTTTCATGTTAAAGCCTCCTCCAGAATGAGGGGAGGAGTCATGGGCAGTTTTCTGTGTTGTCTGCAAACTGAATTACAGGAAACCTGAACTTCCACTGTCAATGTATCCAACTGATTCATAATTTTTTGATCTATACATAGACAGCTTGTAGTTATTGCCCACACACACACACACACACACACACACACACACACACACACACACACACACACACACACACACACACACACACACACACACATTTTGTGAAACAACTCAGGAGTCATCAGGTGTTTTACTCAGAGGGATTCATTCATGATAAATGAGCATGGAGGAGACCCAGTAATCATCAACACAAGCGTCACATGTGCAGGTCACCACCCACTTTTATTGATTGGTTCTTGTAAGAATCACTCCTAACGCCATAGGGAGGTCATTTTTTGTCTGCCCTGTCTCAACTGTTGGAGCACAGCTACAGCCTGAACTCTGCCACTACCTTATCCCTCCCTACCAACGTCATACAGACCCACTATCTGGACTAGCCTGACCCCCCTGACCCTCAGTCACTCGTAGTGCCTCCCACCGGAGGGAATAGGAGCATCTGTGAGCTCTGACTGTTGGGATGCACATCCATGTGATGGAAGAGCTGTTTTAAACAGGGAATCATTTGACCTCGTGACCTGTGTGGGCAGGTACAGAGGGACGATTCCATCATGAAAAATAATATCACTAAACAAATGGGTCTTTAGCTTCTTTCTGAAGGCGTCTTCAGCGTCCTCATGTCCAGTGGGAGAGCGTTCCAGAGTCTAGGAGCTGCAACCTGGAAGGTTCACTCTCCTTAACTGAGGCTGAATCCCTGTGGTCAGGGAGGATAAGGGACCCCACAGGTGTCATTAAAGTGCTTTAGACTGCAAAGGACTCAGCTAATCAAGCTGGGATCAACTGCTGTGGTGATCAAGGTATCATCATATATAACAAACAAAGAAAACAAAGTTGAGGAAAAGCACACAAAGAAAGAACGATGAACATAAACAGAGCATCTTCTACACCAGATGTCACACGGCTCAGTAGACCTCTGGTTTGACCCGTAGCAGGTCCAGTCTCCAGGGTGCCCCCATCATTCTGCTTTTCAGTTGCAGGACATGCAGCAGAATCCCATCGCTCCTCTGCAGAGGAACATATGAGAGCGTCTGCTTGCTCTTCTCTGGCTGGACGTAGGGGAGAGTCTGCTTGCTCTTCTCTGGCTGGATGTAGGGGAGAGTCTGTTTGCTCTTCTCTGGCTGGACGTAGGGGAGAGTCTGCTTGCTCTTCTCTGGCTGGACGTAGGGGAGAGTCTGCTTGCTCTTCTCTGGCTGGACGTAGGGGAGAGTCTGTTTGCTCTTCAGAAGTTTGCTGGACCTTCACTTGAAGGTCATGATTTTCCTCTTTCAAACAGCTTTTTAAATCATGAAGATTTCCAAGGATTTCCCACTGAGCACTGTTCCTTTTCTTCTTTTGTATTCTCACTGCATATAGAAGACTCTGAACTTCACCGTTCAGACTGTCACTCTTTGTGGGGTCCTGGTCCTTCCTTGATTCAAGGTGGGCCAACTCTGCAGTGAAGGTCTCTGTCTCCTGAGATGCAGTAGAAACTCGTCTCCTCAAACATCCATTTTCTGCCTCTCTCTCCTCACTCTGGGATCTCAGCTGTTCAAGAGTCGTCTTCTTCTCAGTGAGTTCTTCTCTCATTTTGTTCTTCTCTGCCTGGATGGAGTTGAGCTCACACTTGAGGTCACACTTCTCCTTGCAAACCATCTTCACCTCAAGCTGAAGATTGTGGACTTGTGTGTTCAGGTCTCTGATCTGAGTCTGGTTCTCCTCCCTCACAGATTCAAGGTTGCCCACCATGGCAGACATGTTCTCTACCAGCTGATATGCAATAATCTTCTCTTGTCCAAGACTAGAAACCTGTCCCCACAAATTCTGATTTTCTGTCCATCTCTTGTCACACAGAGACTGAAGCTGATCAAGTGCACTTTTCTTCTCGTTCAGGTCTTCCTCAAGACATTTCATCTCCACCTGTTCACTCTCCCTCAGAGACTGAACGTGGGTCAGCTCTTTTCTGAGCTCATTGTTCTCTCCATCAACCTTCCTCCCCTCACGCTGAAGACTGTGGACTGTTGCGTTCAGATCTTCTATCTGAGTCTGGTTCTTGTCCTGGACCGTTTGGAGGTTGGCCACCACAGCAGTGAGGTTCTGCAGCTCCTGGATTGCTCTTTTATTCTCCCGTTCAAGAGTAGAAACTTGTTCCCTCAAATTCTGGTTTTCTGCCTGTGTGTTGTCACTCAGAGACTGAAGCTGCTCAAGTGCAGCTTTCTTCTCAGTCAGGTCCTCCTGCTCTGTCAGCCTTAGAGATGGAGGAGCAGGATCACATTGACCAGGATCATTCAGTGGATAAATACAGCTCTTACTGAGATCCACCAGATCTCTGAATGCTCCAACTATACAATCCAATGGAGTCATAGCCTTCTGTCCTGGGTTGATCTGAAGATCTTGAGCCAGACTAAATCTCCTGGAACTGTCAAGTGTTTAAAGACCAAAACTGCCCCATAAATGTGGTGTCTGGATTCTTTTCTATAATGTGACGGCAATGACAGTCCTGCAAAGTGACATCACTGACATGACTTGATGACATCAGTCACATGACTGGATGACTTCAGTCACATGACTGGGTCATCCAATCATGTGAATGGATGACAGTGTAGATGCCAACGTAGAGGTTGGGGAAATAGTCTCTGAGAATCCAGCTTGAACCCACACCCTCCTTGTTCTTCAAAAACCCAAACAGCGATCATCAGTCTCCCTCAAATCCTGTACTTGGGTTCAATGTTTCTGTTCCATTTTGCAGCAGTAGGTGTCGCTGTGATACCAGGTTCAGTTCAAGATTCCCAACTCCAGTTCATGTTGGTGACCTCAGTGGCAGGTAAAATGGTGCTTCAGTGGATCATGTGATCAACTCATGTGTGTCCTCACTGCTCCACAGGTCTGTCAAATGTTCTGTAAAAAGTTGGACCCAGCAGAGCTGCTAGATTAGGAGTTGATGGAGTCGTTGCAGATACCAGGGTCCAAAGTCCAGCTTGAACCTGGTTTGTGCAGTTCTTTGTCAAGCTAGCAGCCATTCTTTTCACTGCCAAGCTAAAGTGACTTCTGTCAACAAAGGTCAACATACAAAAGGATATTTCTACTGTCAGTTCAAGATTTTGATCAAACTCCTTTTTCAGAGCTGGAACCTTCCTCTTGCGTCAGCTTCCTGTTCCCATCTCTATGTTAACGGTCAGTTTTGAGCCACGTCTTCAATCAGCTGTCAAATAAACTAAAACAATTTTCTATCCTCCAAGTTGTTTCCATCTCTTGGTGACCTTGTTAGGCTTCCTTATCCATGGAAATATTGATTGATTGATTGATTGATTGATTGATTGTGTGTGTGTGTTTAGATGCATGTGTGACACTTCTGTGTGTTCTCTGCAGAAATGTTTCCTGCAGTTGAAGCACAATCCATTTGTCCTGCTGTCCTGACTGCTTGGGCAGTCCTGACCCTCTTTCTTTTGGAATCAGGTCCTGAGTGGGGTTGTGGCTGTGGCTGTTCTGGTTGGTGTTGAGGCAGGGCTGCTGAGGAGGATGCTGTTGCACTCTTGGTGGATGTGGGTCCACAACACAAATGCATTCTATGCAGACACATCAAGGATGGTCTTTGTTTGTTGTGTTGTTGTGCAGGTTGATGGGAGAACGAGGCTGATGGGAGTCCCTGAAGCTCCCATGACTGGGAGAGGAGCTGCTGGCAGTGTTGCTGACAGTGCACTTCTGACTTCAGGTTTGGCTCTGATTGTTGCTTTATCATCTTATTTTGATAACTGGTCCAGACAGACCCTCACTATTTGATCATTCATTGAAAAACATTTGTTGGTTTTATTTTGTTGAACTAGAGGTTCCTGACAAAGTCAAAAATCCTTGATACAATAAACAAATTGATGTGGTTCTTTGATGCATTTAGAACCTCCAACAGGTCACACAGGAGGAAGGTTAAATCATGTGACCATCATCATAACAGCTGCTGACCTTGTTTTAACTATTTGATGGCGCTAAATATTGCCAGCTTGCTAACATTAACTAGCTAATGTTGCTAGCTAGCTAATATTATTTTCTAACTTCAGGCCTAAATTTGGGATTGACTGTTAAAATTGTTCACCTCACCTTTGTAACACCAGGTTTTGTCTTGATGATGTCATTGTAACTGCCTTTCTGATTCTAAAATATAAATGCATCCAAGAATAAAAATGTAAAACTGCCCCTCCATGGAAACATCAAATTTAATATATTGACTTTAATGTCTGTCTTTGATCTCTAAACTCTGACTCTCCTGTCATTGGTGCTGACTGAATTCTACCACCTGACAGACTGGGAAGGCTCATATTAGTGATGGGATCCAGAAAGGAATGAAGGTCTATTTCAAAGTAACTTGTTATTTTGTTCTCGGTTGTCATGGTGACTCGTGGTATCAGGGCTACATTGATGATGTCATTTTGTCGTGGTTGTGCACGTGTGCCACTCAAAGTGAACACACTCACAGCTGATTGGACCAACTCAGATCAGCTGTTCTGAACCTGATACTCAGAGTTTCCATCTCAGTGTCAACTAAGGAGTGACTGAGGAGAAGAGTTTCAGAACAGCCACAGTTGGGGGACTTCCATCCAGCAGCCATTTTCTATCCCTGTAAGGGAGTGAAGGGATCTGGAGCTGCTGGGTTCAAGTGGATCCAGAACACAAGATGGAGGTCAGTCAGGACCCCAGAAGGAGACCAGCATCTGGAAGGTGGAGATGCTTTAATCTGACACCGTTGTGTCAACAGTTCTGAAATCTGAACAAAAGTGAACAGTAGTATTTCCACCTGCTACTCCTGCATGTATTCAAGTGAACAGGAACACAGATTCATGCTCAACTTCTCCTGTGTGTTCATCCACAGTCACTAAACAACAACAAACCAAACAAAGGGGTTTGCTAGTGTGGCTGCTGAGGTAGAAAGGCTCTGTACAAATTGAGTCCTTTTACCATTTCTAGCAGCGCTGTCGTCACTTCCTGTGACTGTGGGAGGGAAGGAGTCCCCCTGTTACTTCCTCTTCAACATGCCTTTAGCAGACCAACTCGCCGACCAGCACAGTGAGGTAGTGTGGCCGAGTGGTCCAAGGGGCTGGATTAAGGCTCCAGTCTCTGTGGAGGCGTGGGTTCAAATCCCACCACTGCCATCATGTCCCAGGTCACTAGAGAGGTGTGGCAGGTCTCTCTGTGCTGGAGGTGTTGGCTGCTTTTATCACTCTGGGAAGAAAATGTCCTGAACTTGAGGTGTTCTCCTCATCTTGAACTCTCCAAAACAACAATGTGCAGTGACGCTGAGCTGCCTTCAAGCCAACAACATGGGCACAGTGTACCCAGAGCATCAGGCTCCTCCCAGTATATGCAACACTGCCAGTGACCTCTGCTTCAGTGTAACGGTGACTCTCCAAACGGAAGCTGATCCAGGACCAGCTCAGGAGGAGCCATGGAGCAGACAGGCTCTCTGATTTAATGCTGCTGGATATTGAGAGGAACATCCCAGTTGACTCCAACAAGGCTGCTGATGTCTTCAAACCCAGGACCAGAAGAAGAGCCCTCCTCTGAGTCCACAGACCTGAGCATCGCTGCTCTGACTACCACGTTACCTCCTGGTTATCAAGGTGAAGTCAATAAAATAAATAATAATAATAATAATAGAAATAAATAATACTAAATCAAGGCCTGTTTAATAAATGGTGGAGCAGAGTGGTGCAGAGGCTGTGTGCTGGGCCCAGAACCCAGAGGTTGATGGATCAAAATCATCCTCTGCTAAAAGAAAGGAGCAAAATAAACCTGGTTGTTTTGAAATGTGGATCTGTTAAAAAGGGGTGGAAATCAGAATTCAAACCATTGTGAGAGTTAATAACATTCTACTTTTCCACTGAGGCAAAAGTAGACTTCAGAAGGTTTAAGTGATTCAACATAGCAGCTAAGTTTCCATTTCTATACTGATTGTCTGCAATGGTTCGTGGGGGTGGAGCCTATCACAGCTGACATCAGGTGAGGAGGGGGTTCACCCTTGATGGTTCGCCAGTCCATCCCAGGACCAACACACACAGACAGACAACCATTCACACTCACAGTCATTCAGAGTGTCCAGGTAACCACGACCCTCTTGATGTCTTTGGACTGTGGGAGGAAGCTGGAGAACTAGAGAGAACCCACACAGAGACAGGGAGAACCTGCAAGAGGGGTGGAGATCGATGAGTCCTGGAGACGGTTCAATAATGACCACAACTTTGGCACCAGGAAGACAGCAGGTGATGGCACCTGGGAGTTCAACAGACCTGATGATTGAACCACCAATCACAAGGATTTCAGCCTCCATTGTAAACAGAGAGTTTAGATGAGAGAGAACCTGCTGTCAGCCTCACCAGTCAGGGCAGTGGCAGAGGCAGCAGAGTTGAATGAAGCAGGATCACCTGGCAGGTCTCAGCTGGAGGTGATGTCATCACTGGCCTCAGTCCTCACCAGTGCTCTGCCTAGCAACAGGGACGATGGGGAGAAACCAGTAGAAGCACTCTGAGAGTTGGAGACAGCAGGAGGAGAGAGACCATGACAGAGTCACCCATGGGAAACTGTTGGATCCACTCAGGACCGGCTGGTCCAGAGAGGTCCAGGCACCCATAGCCACTGGATCAGTTTGATCTTTGAGCAGAGCAAAGTAGTTTGACACAGGAAGAAGGTCGTCTGGAGAGAAGAGAGGAAGAGAAATCTGTCTCCCTTCTTCTCAACGGACAAACACAGGAGAGGACGGACATCAGATGGACAGAGAGCAACACTGCTGGACTCTCAGAGCTGTGAGGGCGTCCAGCTGCAGCCAGGAGACAAACAGGGATGCTGCTTGAGGACATCATCCAGGAGGCTCTCCATGGTGTGGAGCTGGGGTCTCAGACTGGAAGCTCTGGCTGCTGAGTTGTCCAACCAGCCGTCACATCACCTCCTGAGCTCTTAGCCTCCTCTTGACCAGGTTCTGGATGCGGACTCAGCAGGAGACAGGAAAGTAATCAATGTTGAAGGAATTTCAAAGCATCCATCAACCTGCAGGACAAACTCCTTCACTGTGTGGGAGGTTCAGAGTCCCTGGTTTGATTGCAGCTTTCACCTGAGCAGGTGTTCATCCACATCTCAGTAACAGGGGACACTTTATCACAGCAGTGGAAAAACATCAGCATTCATCACCCAGCAGCTCCTCTGATCAACAGAACAAGTTCAAGTATTCTGAGAAGGAGGGTATGGATCCCTCTACCTCTCACATGCTAAGCTAGCACTCTACCATTGGAGCTAAGTCCCTGCTAATGAGCAGCAGATGATGGAGGTTGACCTTCATGCAGGGTTGGATGACCTTCACCAGTTGGAGCTTCTCTGGTTGACCAACATGTGGAATCTCTTTCAATACTCCAGTGGTGGTTTAAGTGGTGACAATATGGGTTAGTGACTGGGAGTGAGTGAGTGTGTGTGTGTGTGTGTGTGTGTGTGTGTGTGTGTGTGTATGTGTGTGTGTGTGTGTGTGTGTGTGTGTGTGTGAGAGAGTGTGTGTGTGTGTGTTTGTTTGTGTGTTTATATGCAGATTTTTCCCTGGAACAACGGTTTTTATTTGAAGCAAGAGCCTCCAGATCAAAGTCAGAATTGATGATGATGTCATCAGGGCTTTTATTGTTTATTTATTTGTACCTAGAATTCTGTCTTTGATCTCAGGAGGACATGAAAGGAACTCAACTTTAAAAAGTATATGAGAGCATTCAGCTTGGTTAGAAAACATTTTGACTGTTCAACAGTAGAATTTGTTAGAAACAGTTTCCAACACTTTGAATTAAATTGAAGATAAAAAAAACCCTTCCACACTTAAATCCTGTCTCTAACTTCAAACTGGGGATGAACATTTTTATAATCAATCTGTCTCGATGTGTTGGCCCTGCCATGGACTGGTGACCTGTCCAGGATAAACCCCGCCCCTCACCTGAAGGCTGCTGGGATAGGCACCACCCCCATGAACCATTGCAGATCATCAATAACCAAAGCTACTAAGGAGGATTACAGAGTTAAGGAGTCAGTGACTTAATAGAGTCTAACAAAGGGTTGAACCTGAATGAGACAGTCACCCTTCAGTCCTTTTCCCTGTTTGAGGACATCACCATTGTGGATACGGTTCCCCCTATTCCTTAAGATAGCCAACTGAATCCTTCGCTCTTTAGAGCCTTTTAGGAATGCAACTGCTCCAGCCACATCTGGCCTATCTTTATGTTTAGACTCTAAATGACGAGCCATTTTATGGTCAGGTTTTGAACAAAATGCACAATAAAATGTTTTATTGTACAATCAGCTGCCATCGTGTTTTTTTTAAGCATAGGGATGGTATCTCAGGTCCCAGGTGATTTTATGCATTCAGTGTGCTTGGGTGCTGTAAGGAAACTTCTGGACATTTGGCTTAGGGGGCCTCTCAAATTCCCTTTACCTGCCGGCCTTGTCAACCGGATGTCTGACTGTTTGACAGGTTTACGCAATCATACTCCTGTAGAATTTGCCAGGAAACCTGAACACTGAGGGAACTTGATAGGTGGAAAGCAACCGGATTTAGGATGTTTTTACTGAACATTGGGCCTGTCATTCTACCTTCATACCTGGACGCAAACATCTACAAAAATGTCATGCTGCTGTTTTCTGGCATTGCCATTGTAGTCAGCCAACACTCTCTTCATTGCACTGGCAGTATTCTGAGACATTGCAGCTGATGTTTGATACACTGGACCAGAGAGGAAGACCTGCTCAGCCTCCTGCATGGACCAATTCTGCAGCTCAGTGATGACCACTAGGGATTCAGCATTGAGTTCATTTTTAAACTTTTTGGAGGAAACAACTGTAAATTAACCAGCAGTTACTGGTGATGCTTCACAGTTTCCAAGCTCAAACGGCCTCCTGCTTGTTGGACTCACAATTTCCAAAAAATGTAGACATCAAAAGTCAAATCATGTTTTTGTTTGGTTTTGTGTTGTTTTGTTTTTTACTGGAGGAAAAATTCAAATTGTGATGATGTGTCTGACTTAGAAATTGAACCCCCCAAAAACCAAAAACTCTCCTTCTTCTTTGCCGTGATCTCTGAGCTGATCATGATTGCTCTCATCAAAAATCCTTGGCAGCCGACCAGTCACACACAGCCCCCCCCACACACACTGAGACATGCAGCAGCTCACAGTAACTGCCTCAGTCACACAGCTGATAGACTCCTTTCTATAACAAGATAAGCAGTAGAAAATAGATGGAAGTGATGATGAACTGATGAACAGGTGATTTGTCCAAAAGTCAACATCAGATTCATTTCCAATCTGTGGAAGCAGTTTCATCTTGAGGTTCCAGGTAAGAACAGCCAGCTGTGGGCTGACACACATCTCTTCAGGAGCACTTCTATGCTCCAAACTTGCCAGGTTGAATTGTGTCTGTATTCTGAGGGCAGCAGGAGGACGGAGGAGTGAGGACACACACATTTGGAACTGAGAGCAGCTGTGTGTGGGATTTCCCCTCCAAAGATAAAACCAGCTCCTTCATGCTGGCTATGAAGGCTCACAGTCACACTGACGCAGCTACAAATACTTTGATATGCAACAGACTGGTTTCTCTTCTGGTTGTTTGTTATCAACTGTTGTCACATTTATGGATCAATTTAGCTGATAAGATGAAGGCTCCAAAGGACCAGCTGGAGATGCCAGGGATTGAACCCGGGGCCTCATATATGCAAAGCATGCGCTCTACCACTGAGCTACATCCCCTCTGTTAGAGTCACTGTTTAACTGATGCAGCAAACACAAACACAGACACAACATTTTTATTCTTCATTTTAGGGATAAAAAGGAACTCAGCCTGTGATCTCAAAGGCTCTGTGATCTCAGGAGTTTCACTCTGATGTCAGCCCACACAGCCTTAGACCACAGAGGCAAGTCAGGCTCCAGGAAGCTGCAGCTGCTCCGTTCTCAGTCCAGTCCAGAGTGAAGGTTTCCCTCTCAGAATCTTTACAATCCAGCCCAGATCCTCACTGACTAGCAGGAGTCTTTGACCAGGAAATGAGAATTATATTGAACGTCTGCTCATCCTCAGAATGAAGTAAAAGTATTTGTGTTCCTAAAATAATGTCCAGATGCAAAGATCAATTATTAAAATTGATTGGCTCTAAACGGACCCATCATCACTATACAGTTGCAAACTGAGGACTGGAATATTTAGAAATCCACAGACGCTCATAACAACTGGTAGTACAAGTACACAGTAGAGACGACTGTAGGAAGTAGCAGTTGTGAGCCTGGAAGAAAATGCCCCCATCACATTGTCAGTGTTTCAGTGACTGGCATTGTGAAGAGACTGAGACAAAGTCACGTTATGAATGGAGGGCTGAGTTGGAGCAGAGGGGGGCAGGATCCTGGGGGTGGACTGTCTTTAGGAGGCTGAGGTGTCTGGTGGTCTTGGTGGACCCTCTGTATCTCAAGCTGAGACAACAGAGTCCTGTGTTCTTGAGTCATTGTCTATAGTCTCTGTTGTTGGAGAGCTCAGTGTGGTCCCTGATGGTCTAGTGGCTAGGATTCGGCGCTCTCACCGCCGCTGCCCGGGTTCGATTCCTGGTTAAGGAATGAGTTTCTCATTCAGGTTCAACCCTTTGTTAGACTCTATTAAGTCACTTACTCCTGCAAGGACAAACTCTGTAAAATATATCCATGGTGAGGCCTCCCTCAGGAACTAGAACACCAAAGATGAACTGCACTTCATCCGTGAAGCTCAGTTGTGTTGGTGTTCTATGAAGTACTGCCTTCAGAAAGGCACCAAGGATGTCCTGTTGGTCCTCACTGTCCAGGTAGACAGTCTCAGGAAGAGGATCACACATCTAAAATACAGTACAAATACATCCATCCATAGTCTTCCGCTTGTTCCTACACATTAAGGGTCACTGGGGGGTGGAGCCTATCCCAGCGTCAACGGGCGAGAGGCGGGGTTCACCCTGGACAGGTCGCCAGTCCATCGCAGGGCCAACACATAGAGACAGACAACCATTCACACTCACAGTCACACCTACTATCAATTTAGAGTAGTCAAAGTACAAATACATATTTATTTTTAAGAATCAACGTATTACAAGTACTTTCAGGAAAAAACTAACCAAAATGTTCTTAAAAAAACAAAACAAAAATGTTCTTAGCAAAAACCTCTTCACCGTTTGTGTACCGCACATCTGTAAAGTGAGTGTGTGAGAGTGTGTGAGCGTAAGTGTGTAACAGTCAGTGAGCGTGACAAGAACTCCTGAAACGCTTCATCAAAGTGCTTTCAAATCTTGTTCAACTGCAACATTCATCCATTCAAACCTGACCTCATCGGTTTGGCATTGTGAAGTTTGTCACTTCAAATCTTCATTCAAGACAATTTCACCTTTAATGCGTGGACTTTGGGGGACAGTTGAAGTCCATCCAGATCCAAGAGAAGTTTTTGAAACACTTCAGAAGTGTAGCACAGTCATGGGGGACATGCAAGGTTGAGGGCACCCATCAGTCCCATTAGCAGTGTACGGACCTGGGCAGCATTCCTGCATGTAGGCAAAGTCAGAGTAGTCAAAATAGTACATCCAACTCTGTAGCGCCACCTAAGTAGAATACCAATGTTTGAGATCCTGCTTGTTCAGCATGAATGTTCCAGCAGTGGTCACCTACCTGTGTACTTTCCAACAGTCACCAGTCGCTCTTGGTGCCACCCCTGCTTGCGCCAGTGTCTCCAACAGTGTCTCCAACAGTGTCTCAGCAGTGCCCGTGATCTTAGCAGGACTGATGAGCCTGTGGTTCAGGAACAGGTCCTTTCTAATTGTGCAGATGAGGTTTCTGTTCCAAAGCCTGGATCGTATGTTTTCATGATCTCTTTCAAAATAGTCATCAGGTATTTCCTCCCCACGTGTGGTTGCTCTCACATGAATGCTTCATCACCAGTCATCAGTCCACTGTGTGTTCATGGCAGCATTGAGCAGCAGTCAGACAACAGTTCTTAGACGCTCCATGAGTTTGGCTGAAAGTTCCCGATCCATGAACCCGTCTTCATGATCCAGGTATGGTCCTGCACACCCTGAAGCTTCCTCTGGTGGAGATTCCAGCTGCCTGGCCTCCATCTCTGAATACACTCGCTGGCCCTCAGCTTGTTTTGTTCCATACAGTCAAAAAGAAGCAGAAATAACATCACCATTGAACAGAGGTCAAACAGCCAGAGCAGCTCAAAGGCAGGGATGGGGTTCCTCACCCCTCCTCCCCTAAAACAAAAGGCACGCGGTCAATATGGGTGTTTGAAAGCAAAGGTCATGGGCTAGAAGTTTTAGTTGTTTACTCAATCAAATATTTATTTTTTAATGATATGATCATACAGAGAGGCTCACCGGACTTTTCCTCAACAAAAAAAGGTTTCAAATGTTGAAAAGCACACCAGTAATTTATCATTGCATCAGTTAAAGACAACAATACATAAAGAAATTGCTTACCGTTGCAATCGGCCATTTTCCAAAAAACAAAGACTTCTCTCCTGGTGAAAAGAAATGAAGAGTCGTACGGTCCTCTGAGGTCCTGTTGTGTCTTTTGGTCAGAGACAAACAAAGTGTGTGCCAAGTCGGCTGTGATGAATCTCCCAGTAAACCAGGGGTTGGGTTCCCCACACCTTCCTCCCCTCAAACAGAAGGCCAGACGTGTGACTTGGAACACCAAACAGGACCAATGGTCTGTTTGAGGCTTGAGGGAGGACATGTCTGTCTTCTTGCAGTAGTTACTTTCCCTGGTGAGTAGTTACTTTCAGAGTGGAGGAACTCAGGTACTATCTCAGTTACATTTTGGCAGAAGTAACTAGTAACTATAACTACCTACTTTTGCAAAGTCCCGTGCCAGACACTGAACATGAGACACTTGCGGTCTCTTGGTGTGACAATCAGCCGCTCTGTGACAGCAGTGGAGACACCAGCAGACAGGGCGGAACCAACTGGAGCAGAGGAGGAGGAAGTAGCCCCACTAGAGCCCTCCCTCCCTCTCATTCTTTCTCTCTCTCTCTCTCTTTTGTCTTTTCTTCTATTTATTTGCCTTCTGCTGTCTGTCCTTTCCTGCTCTCGTTTAAAAACCAGCCGCAGCAGACGTCCGTTCCCATGATGAAAATTATTATAAAAGATAGATTTGTTTTCCTCTTAAGTTTAGAAGCATTTTCAGATTCATGAAAAGATCATCAATCAGTGTCGTATTTCAGACAGACTTCTGGTCCGTGAGGACGAGGAATCCAGCACAGATCCACAGAACTCCAACTGCCATCTTTGATGATTCCGTCTCAGTCTGTAGGGTGGAGAGATCCTCCTGAGTCAACGAGCCCTTTTAGGATCCACCTCCATTTATGGATGGAATTTATACAGCATCCACTCACCAGTGGCGTCTGATATTCAACAATAAAGATTCCCAAGTCACCGTCCAACACTGGCTGGAGCAGCAGAGCTGGCAAAATGTCATCTTTTCTGTCATTGTTTCAAAATGTCCTCACTAAGATGGTTATTAATTCCTCATTCTCAGCTGCTGCAGCCTTTAAAGAAAACCTTTGACTGGTGGCTCTAACAAAGATCAGATGTTGTCTCCTCTAGAACATCAAAACGATAATAATAAAGATAAGAATAAAGATAATTTGGTGAATTTCAGTCTCCTACAAATGTGTGTGTGTGAATGTGGTTGTTGTGGCCGAGTGGTGAAGGCGATGGACTTGAAATCCATTGGGGTCTCCCTGCGTAGGTTGGAGTCCCGCCAACAATGTTCAACTGTTGATGGTCCATATCAGACCTCTTCCCCTACTTTGTGCTCCAGTTGTCTCCTCATCAGGCACCACAGGATCCAGGAGTCAAAGCAAATCATTAGTGACTTTAAAAATGGCCATCAAACACAAAATAAAGCTTGGAATAAGTTTCGAATTTAATTTTATGTTGACATGTTTCATCCATTTCACCACTGTCCTTCATCACAGCATTTAACATCAGGACTGCTCCCAGATCAGCTCCATGATCAGAGATCAAAGACTGAAGCAGGAGATCAAAGACTGAATTCAGAGATCAAACACAGAATTCAGAGATCAAACACAGAATTCAGAGTTCAAACACAGAATTCAGAGATCAAAGACATAACCTTGGAGGCTAAACCCCCCCAACAGTTTCCATTTCAGTCAAATCAGTTTTATTTTTTTAGCGCCAAATCACAACAAAAGTGATCATATGACACTCTACAAGTAGAGCAGGTCCAGCACCTCAGTCCTACCATCAGTTAACACCCAACAATTCTTCATCAGCAAGCACATCCTGCAACAGTAGTGACTAAAACCTTCTTTTTAACAGGCAGGAACATTGATCAGATCCAGGATCAGTGGGAACTGATGTCTGCTTTGACCCCCTGGTGAAAGAATATGTCCTGTCTTGTCTCCTGTCTTCCTCCATTATCCCCCCCCCCCAGGGGATATACAGAAGGGAAAAGAGGGAAGAGGTAAAGAAGGAGAGAAAGAGGAAGATAATGATAGACAGAGGAGGACATGAACAGGTGATGCTGAGGCTGGCAGCTGGAGCCTCTTCAGGTCTATAGCCTCCTCCAGCAGCAGCAGCAATCAGGGATCTGGGAGGTGGGGAAGCACAAAGGCTCCAGAGAAGAAGATGAGTTAGTAAAACGAATGAGTCTAGGAAGAAAGAGGAGGAGAGAGAGGCCCAGTGCATCATAGAACATCCCCCAGCAGTCCAAGCCTATAGCAGCATATGTAAGGGCCAGCCTACGCCAGCTCTGACAAGCTGAAGGCTTTGGTTCCAATTCTAGTTTTAGAAATTCTAGGGACCACAAGTGAACCTGCATCCTGGGAACGAAGGGTTCTAGCTGGGTAAGAGGAGAGTAGGAGTTCTGATATGAAGGAGCCTGATTGTTGAGGTCTTTGTATGGTCGAATAATTTTGCATTCTGTTCTGAATTTGACAGGGAGCAAAGAGAGAGAAGCTAATCCAGGAGAGACATGGTCTCTTCTACCAGTTCTAGTCAGGCAGCAGTGTTCTGGACCAGCTGGAGAGTCTTTAGGGACTTATTAGTCCAGCCTGATAGGAGGGAGATGCAGTAATCCAGCCTGGAAGTGACAAACACACTGACGAGTTTTTCTGCATCTTTTTGAGTCAGGATGTGTTTGATCTTAGCGATGTTACGTAGATGGAAGAGGGCAGACCTGGAGATTTGTTAATGTGGGTGTTAAAGGACAGACCTGGAGATTTGTTAATGTGGGAGTTAAAGGACAGACCAGGAGATTTGTGAATGTGGGAGTTAAAGGACAGACCTGGAGATTTGTGAATGTGGGAGTTAAAGGACAGACCTGGAGATTTGTGAATGTGGGAGTTAAAGGACAGACCTGGAGATTTGTGAATGTGGGAGTTAAAGGACAGACCTGGAGATTTGTTAATGTGGGAGTTAAAGGACAGACCTGGAGATTTGTGAATGTGGGAGTTCAAGGAAAGACCTGGAGATTTGTTAATGTGGGAGTTAAAGGACAGACCTGGAGATTTGTTAATGTGGGAGTTAAAGGACAGACATGGAGATTTGTTAATGTGGGAGTTTAAGGACAGACCAGGGGCCTCATGTATCAATACGTGCGTGGAAGTCATACTAAAAACTTGCGGTCGCAAGAATGCAAAGTTGCCTACGCACCAAAAGATCCGGATGTATCAATATGTGCGGAGGCCAGAATTCACACACGTTTCCTCGATACATCCCAATCAGTGTGGAATTGAGCGCAGATGTTGGAGCTACCTGGCCCGCCCCCGTTACGCCCACCAAGAAATACGCAAATTCATTTAAATAGGGTCTCCGCTGTCGGCACTCACAAAATAATGTCAAAGAAAAAGAGGGTCACGGCGTGGAGCTGGAGGTGCTGGTAGGAGAGGTGGAGGAGAGACAGCAGATTCTGTTGGTCAGCCTGTCCAGTGGTGTCAGGATAAACAATGAAGGTTGTGAGTGGATAAGAAGTGAGAGGGTGAACAAGGTGGGTTCAGACCAACACACCCCCATGGAGATGAAAACAAAGTGGTGGGACCTGTTATTGGCTAAAGTTAAACACTGCGCAATCACTAAATGAAGAACTACAATAATCAATTGGCTTCAATCTAAATTTAAATAACAATGTGGAAAATGGCACTAACAGGACGTCAAGGTGGAGGTCAAGCGGCGTACAGCTGCCCTCCGGAGGAGTGCCGGCCAGACAGGTGGGGGTCAGGGAGAGGGGCACCTGATGGAGTTTGAGCAGTGGGTGGCAGCAGTCATAGGCAGCACCTCTGTGGGGGGATTGTCGCCACCACCCACGCTGACTCCAAGAGCCTGGAGGGGAAGTGGCAACTCCTTTTCTTAGCAACATTTCCAGCTGCTTTGCCACAAATGTAAAGGCAACAAATACACAGAATCAGACACTTAAATAAACCAATATGTTTAATAGAAATTGATCCGTCAGCCATGCCACCAACGTGCAGCACCCCTGCCGGCTCCCGCGCCAGCCCGTCCACCGGCTCAGAGTCATCCGCCAGGACCAGCGGCATTCGGGCAGCCCATCCCCCGGCCCCAGCACCGGCACCAGGCCGACAAGCGGCGGACGGTCCTCCAGCCCACCCGGACCCAGCGGCACATCCTCCGGCCCACAGGGATCCAGAGGAATCCTCACACAGGCGGTCCTGCAGTCGCAGGAGGACATGATTAGGGGAATAACGGGGATCAATGAGCAGCTTGACTGCCTGATAAATGTTCTGGAACGTTTAGTGGACAAAATAAATTAATCTGGCTTCATGAATCGTGTGGTAGCTTCTTACCCTTTCACACTGTGGAAATGAAATTCTGGCGTGCGAGGACGGCTGCCCGGCCTGGA
Organism: Aulostomus chinensis; assembly: GCF_037954235.1. Classification (NCBI taxonomy): domain Eukaryota; kingdom Metazoa; phylum Chordata; class Actinopteri; order Syngnathiformes; family Aulostomidae; genus Aulostomus; species Aulostomus chinensis. Next base: position 56,245,650 of record NC_141320.1, on the reverse strand, counting down.
TCGACGTCCATCCCTCCAGCCTCTGTGCATCGATGATCTGCACATTGATGGAGTGGAAACCCTTACGATGAACGTAAGCGTGTTCCTCATGGGATGGCGTTTTTCTGGCAACATGAGTGCAGTCATTAGAGAATTAGACATCTGAGAATCCGCCTGTTGCTGCAAATTAATATTGGCCTGTTCAATGATCAGGTACACCACCCAGGGCATGGCCCGGCCGAGGGTCGACTGACTCACCCCGGAATGGTCTGTCATCTCCCGCTGGAAGGCTTTTTGGATCCGATGTATGTGCGGTAATCAAAAAATGTCAGTTACCAAACACTGCCACAGGGTGTCGCCAACGGACCAAAGTGCAGTTAACGCAAGAATCGGCTTTCCGCCAACTTCTACGGCACCTCCAGAGTTGGAGTGAAACAACACAAGAATCGCCGAACTTTTCGTGTTGATACATCTGAACGTGAGCGTCGATCCTGGCATACGCAAGTTTTTCTTGCATAAACCTCGTTGATACATGAGGCCCGGGACTGCTCCAAGCTGAGAGGGATCCCTCCTTTGAGCTCCATGGAGATCCTGTTCCTGCTGTCCCTCCATTTGGTGGCCATTCTTGAAAAAACCTTTCCACATATCCAGGGATGCTGGGATGCTCAAGATGTGGCTGATGATAGATCCGCCCCCTGTGTGGGTGGAGCCAAGAAAGTGGAAAAAGACTGTGAGACCCAGAAATCAGGGCTTCTTCTCCTCCATCTTAAGGTGGTTGGACTGAAGTCTCAGCTCTGACTCTGGATCTGGTCTCTGCGAGCCAACATCAATATTCTTGGACCAGAGAAGCTAATGAGTATTTAGTGAACCGCTCCCCTGAGGTGGAACCATCCTGGGCAGAAGGAGAGGCAACAGTTCCTCCTCCAACTCTTTACTGTCTTGTGAATAATCTGCAATTCCAGGGAGAGACGGTGTTCAGGAAGCTGCTGAAGGGTTTTCTTGTTGGCCTCACGTCTCCATTTGAGACGTCAGTTTCTGTCAGTGACACTTAGCAGTCGTTAAGAAGGCCAAAGCCGTCCCGCTGGTCGCTACACGTCGTGTGCAGAGCCCTGGTCGTTTAGGTTGTCTTTCTTATTTTCTTCTTAAAAAAGTGAATAATTTCATGCAAAATAATTCATGTATGATATTTTTTTTAAATGATCATGTTTTTATTACTGTATTCTCTCCTCGTGTTCCAGTGATAACTTGATGATCTAAACTTGATATTTAGACAATCTGGCAGCACAAAACCAGAAAATGCCACCCTATCATTGAAACTTTCTGTCAAATCAAGTACAAATGAACATGTTGACTTTCTTCTATTCAGACAAACCTTTCCTGTAGGGCTGGTGGCGTGAAGGAGAACGCGTCTGACTTCGGATCAGAAGATTCTAGGTTCAACTCCTGGCCAGCTTGGTTGGAACTTCCTACTCAAGTGGGACCTTTGATAAAAGTCACTGAAATCCTCCAAGGTGGCTTCTCTTTGGTGCTGAAAGCATGTGACTAGGACCGCCTTCTTCCATCTGCGAAGTATCGCGAAGATTAGGAAGATCCCTTCCCAGAGTGATGCCGAAAAACTGGTGCATGCATTTATCACTTCTCGGCTGGATGACTGCAACTCTCTCCTGTCAGGATGTCCTAAATACTCTCTAAAGAGTCTCCAGCTGGTCCAGAACGCTGCAGCGAGGGTTTTGACAGGAGTTAAGAAGAGAGAACGCTTCTCTCCACTGGCTTCCTGTAGGATCTAGAATCGACTTCAAAGTCCTTCTACTGACTTATAAGGCTCTCAATGATAAAGCTCCATCCTATTTGAAAGAGCTCATTAGTCCCTACTGTCCCACCAGAGCACTCCGCTCCCAGAATGCAGGTCTTTTAGTGATTCCCAGTATCAATAAAAACAGACTGGGAGGTAGAGCCTTTAGTTACCGGCTCCTTTACTGTGGAACCAGCATCTCTCCATGGGTCAGAGAGGCAGACACTCTAACTACGTTTAAGTCCAGGCTTAAGACTTTCCTCTATGACAGAGCCTTCAGTTAGGACTGGTTCAGGTAGCTCTGAACCATTGATAGCTATGCTGCTACAGGCTTAGACTGCTGGGGGACACATCAGGTTACATGGAGCCCTTCCCTCCTCTCCTCTCCTCTCCTCTCCTCTCCTCTCCCCCTCTCTCCTCCTCTCCTCCCTGCACATTTTTGGAACTGTCATTACCATTACTTGTTGCACTTTGTAGTTTGGCCTTGGTGTCTCGCAGTCTCTCTGTGTTTCCACAGATCCACCAGAGCTCCAACCGCCACCTGCATCGCCCCCCCACCCCCCTTATTCCCTACTGTTACACCGGCCTGCGCTCCCCTCCCATGAACCAGTCTGCCATCCAGTCCCCCATCAAGCTGGCTTGCCCTCCCTGCCTCCCCTTCCATGAACCAGTCTGCCATCCAGTCCCCCATCAAGCTGGCTTGCTCTCCCTGCCTCCCCTACCAGAAGCTTCCTTCTTCAACTGTTATTAACATTTCCATGTTTCCCACATTCTGCATTGTAAACTGGTTTCTTGTCTGTAACAGCATCTACTGCACGTCTGTCCGTCCTGGGTGAGGGATCTTCCTCTGTTGCTCACCCTGAGGTTTCTCAGATTTTTCCCTGTTAAAAGGGTTTTCTAGGGAGTTTTTCCTCAGTCGATGTGAGGGTCTAAGGGCAGAGGATGTTGTTATGATGCCATGAAGCCCTTTGAGACAAACTGTTTGTGAAAACGGGCTCTACAAATAAAATTGCCTTGCCTTATTTTGAGGTTCGTAGCAACTCTTACTACATGACTGTCAGCATCACTTTGAGGTTAAGAGTTGCTACGAACCTAAAAATGATGCTAACAGTAATGCAGTGATAGTTGCTAATCAACTCAGTGATGCTTACAGTAATGTAGTCAGTGTTTCGAACAACCTCAAAGTGATGCTGAGAGTCATGAAGTAAGAGTTGCTACTAACCTCCAAATAATGCAACAGTAATGTAGTAAAAGTTGCTACGAACCTCCAAATAATGCGACAGTGATGTCGTATGAATTGCTAATGAACTCAAAACGATGCTAACAGTAATGTAGTGATAGTTGCTAATGAACTCAAAATGATGCTAACAGTAATGGAGTGAAAGTTTCGAATAATAATAATAATAATAATAATACATTTTATTTATAAGGCGCCTTTCAAGGCACTCAAGGTCGCCGTACAACAGTTTAAAATAGATAAATGAATAAAAAAAAAACATGCACGATTTAAAAGAACAACAACAGAAGTCCCTAGGAGAGCACAAGAGAGGGCATTCAGCCATATGCCTGTCTAAAAAGGTGAGTTTTAAGATGATTTTTGAAGGTGTCAATGGAGTCAATGTTTTTGATGTCAGGAGGGAGGGAGTTCCAGAGGCGAGGGGCAGAGCAACTGAAGGCTCTAGCCCCCATGGAGGTTAGACGGAAGAAGGGGACATTGAGGCTGATGGAGGAGGAAGACCTGAGAGACCGGGTGGGAATGTTGGTGTGGAGAAGGTCTGACAGGTATGAAGGTGCGAGGTTATGGATGGTTTTGAATGTATGGAGGAGGATCTTGTAGTCAATGCGGTGTTTTATGGGAAGCCAGTGGAGTTGATGTAGAACGGGGGTGATGTGACTGATGACAGGGGTTCTGGTGATGATTCGGGCAGCTGCGTTCTGGACCAATTGAAGCTGATGGAGGAGTTTGTGTGGGAGACCAAAAAGAAGTGAGTTACAATAATCCAGACGGGAGGTGATGAGAGAGTGGACCAGGATTGCAGCGCTGTTGGGAGTGAGAGATGGGGGGTGGGGGACAAATGGAGGTGGACAGCTGGACGTGGGAGGGGTCAGTTGCTGGTGGATGGTGGCTATTTTTGTATTGAAGAAAGACATCAAGGAGTTGCAGTGGTCGGTGGAGTAGAAGTGAGGGGGGAAGGAGTCAGGGGGGCGGAGTGAATTGTTGACCAGTGAAAACAAGGCCCTGGTGTTCCCCGCACCAGCAGTGACTTGTTGTGTGAAATATTGGGATTTGGCGGAGGAGAGTGCGTTTTTATACTGAAGAATGTGGTCATGGAACATCTGTTTGTGGATAGTGAGTCCAGTTTTTATAGAAAGCCGCTCCAGCTGACGTCCTTTGGCTTTCAGTTGACGTAGATGAGGAGAGAACCAGGGGGCGGAGTGGGGAAAGGAAACGGTCCGGATCTTGAGGGGGGCGAGTGTGTTGAGCAGAGTCGGTAGACCATCATTGAAAAGAGAAACCAGTTGATCCGGGGTGGATGGGGGGGTGATGATGGAGAAACTGTCAATGCCTGATTTGAAGTCTGCTATATTAATGTTTTTAATGTTACGGAAGGATATGATACGTGACTGTTTGGTTTTGGAAAGTGTCAGGCTCAGGTTGACTGAGATAAGCATGTGGTCAGACATGCTAGAGCCGAAGGCAACAACAGAGCAGTTGGAAGCAGTGACACCAGAGCAGCACACTAGATCTAAAATATGGCCTTTAGTAGGGGTGGGGAAATCAATGTATTGTTGAAGTCCAAAACTGTCCAGGCAAGAAGTGAAATCTTTAGTGAGAGGGTGATCTGTGTTGTCCATGTGAACATTGAAATCACCTCACAGAATTCTGTTGGGTGAGAGTGAACAGATTTGGGTGAGGAATGTAGTGAAGTCATCAATGAAGACCTTATTTGGTTTAGGTGGGCGGTAGATGTTCACAAGCACAGCGGGGGTGGGTCCATTCAGCTGTAGTGCCACAGACTCGAATGACTGAGAGACAGGCACTGAAACAGACGAGACTTTCCAAGTCTCGCGGTGTATTATCGCGAGACCTCCACCTCTGCCGGTGAGACGGAGTTGACAGGTGTAAACAAACCCATGAGGAGTAGACTTGCAATAGGTCTTGCAATAGTTGTCCCTTGCCAGTGAGGGAACGGATGTTGAATAATCCCAGTTTGACGTCGCAGAGCTGGTTGGAGAAGGCGACGTTAGCCGACCTGGCTAGGCTGGCTAACGCGCTGTGGTCCACCTTCCTACGGGTGTATCTCGGAGGATGGCGGCGGGTGGAGGACCAGATGGAGTTTATGGCGCTGGAGTCATCAACGCTGGCTCCGCGGTGGATGTACCTCCGGTGAGAACGGCGATAGATGTCCGGGAAGTGATGCAGTACAGGTGGAGGAGCAGTTCGGTGGTGTCGGAGTTGGAGGAGCTCCGCGCTCATGTATTGGATCAGGGTTGAAGCAGGGGATATCACGACGGACAGGACAGTCCACCAGAACACAAAGCTCATAGCCAGATTGTAGATCCACATGATGCACGGGCAGATGTCGACAACGTTCACCGAACCACAGTAGCAGAGACCAGGTGAGTGTCACACGTGGACATCCTAAACACGGTATTAACAAACCGATCGAATTGACAGTGGGCCCAGTGTAGAGACCAGCAGTACCGCGTTCGCCCAGATTATGCGATCTGCTACAAACAGTGTGGAAAATCATAACAAATATTAAGAAACAACAACCGGAGAGCAGCGGCAGCTAATCGCGCCAGCGTTCACTCTAACATCCGGGTCCATCCATCCGCCAATCTGCTTCTAGAAGATGGTGCTGACAATGAAACCATGCTCAGGTAGCAGGTTTAGATCTGATACAGGTGCTTCAAGAAGTCCTGAACCTCTGCTCTCAGAGGACAAACTGGTTTGAGGACTCACCTGGTGGTCCAGAGCTTGAGATGAAGCTGCAGCTGCTTCACTAGAGGAACACAGAACATGAAAAAGAAACCAGGATGAGCTTTGAGAAGTTGGTCACACGCAGCGAGGGAGGGGTCTTCCTGAGATGGGAGGAGCTGCTCATCCACCCAGATGGAGAAGCAGTTGATCCTGCTCTTCTGACGCCAGAAGGAAGAGAGTGAGGTGAGCTGACCCTGCTGTCATGGCAACGTGGAAACATTCCACTCCATCAGCGGTGCCTCCATCAGATGCACTCGTCTGTCGGAAGACAGAAGTGAAGACAAAATAATAGAATAAAACAATAAAGTCTACATGAATGGAGTGATGAAATGATCACATGACATCAGCTGAATGTATGATGTCATGCTGCGTCTGTGGTGAGGTCACTGCCAGGAGAGAGAACAAACGACTGATGAGATGGAGAAAACCGACACATGAAACAGGAAATGATGTCACTCACATCAGGCTTTGAGAAATCTGAGTAGTAGAAGTCAGTTTTCTATGGAACGTTTCCAGACAAGAAAAATATCCAACATTCATGGAATCATCTGCTGTTCTCCATTGGGTCACTAGGGGGCAGCACCTACCTGCAACTCCTGTGAGCCCTCAGTCTCACCTCATTTTCAGGCTCCAACTAAAATGAAGCTTCAACTCTTCTGAATCCTCTCCACCTGTCAGATCTGTTTGAAACTTCCAGGTTTGATCAACATCCCAGTCTGAACACATCTGCAGGTCAGCAGTGACCACAGCGCCACCTACTGGCAACAGGAAATGACAGATTTGACACTGAGATGTCCTCATTTAGCCTGTTCATGGTGTTCTGCTCAGATGTGGTCAGACCCACCCTGAGAGTTTGGGGAGAACCCTTGAAGCCTGGGACTTCAGGTCAAACGCTGAGACCACGGCATGATGGAGAGTTCTGATGATTCATCAGCACAATCAGACTCTGAGAACTCCTCCCTCCCTGGTTGATCTGAGTCAAAGTTCCCATGTCTGATCAACTTCCTGTCCTGATGACATCACTACTGCAGGTGAACAGTTAGCATTGCTCTGTTTGATGAAGCTGCGTTCAGGGAATGAGGAAGTTTCCCTTTGTGTCACTGCTTCTCTACTAATCTGATCTCTGATCAGTTCACCAAGAAGAGTCTGAGGTCAGGGGCTTGATGAGTAGAGCTGTTTAGTCAGGAGGAGGCTGCTCTGATTGGTTCCTGACACTGAAACAAGACCTTCATAGATTTATGATGACATCACCAATAGGAGCCTTCCCAGTCTGTCAGGGGGTAGAATTAAGTCAGCACCAATGACATCAGAGTCAGAGTTTCGACATCAGAGACAGACATCAAAGCCTCTCCTATACAACAAGAAAATAGTGGAATATCTTGGAAACTCTACTGCAATTAATGGTGGGAATCTTTGGACACCTCACGATTCGATTATTAAAATTCAGGGGCTACGATTCAATCACAAAATGATTATTGATGCATCTTTAATTTGTTTATTCATGCACTTTTTCACATTTTTGCAACAAAAATTTTCAAAAAACAATATATTTGGAATAAAAACAAGAGTTGAACTCATTTCTATTGTATTTTATTTTGCTGTTGAAAAAAAACACATTGGTACCTTTTGGGAAGCCTGGAAATGAGAGGAAAACGTAGCTCATTCCCACCTCACCCGTCAAGAGGGTCCCCAGAGACGGAGAGGTGGAGAACTACAGTACTTCTTAACTTCTTCCTGAGCCCTGGCACAGGCAGACCTGCTGGGCTGTTGCACTTGAGCATTAGTAAAGTTCTGCCCCAGCAGGCTCTCCAGCCGAGATGACGACAAAGTCCTTCTTTTGGGAGCTCGGTGGTCCTCCTCCCTCACAGCAGGGTTTGTTCCTGGTCCTCTTGCTCATCTTGCTGTGGGTAACTACACAATGAGAGGAATTGTAGTTCTTTATGATCAGGCTGCACTGACAAGTGGTGAAAGACTCTGCAGCTGCTCCAGGATGCAGCTGCACACATATTGACAGGAAATAGGAAGAGAGACCATATCACCCAGTCTTAGCTTCGCTGCACCGGCTTCCAATAAAATCCATCTTTTCTAGCTCTTAAAGGAAAATTCAGGCACAAAATGAACCTTAGGTGTGTTCTTGTATCATTATTATTATTATTATTGTTATTATTATTGACAATTGCAGGGATTTGGTTATACAGCAAACTGGTTTTCGGTGCATACCGCTAATTATCTCCTAATGCAGGTTGTGGGGGCAGCAGATAAACAGACAAATTAACAATAACATACACTTAAAGCAGCATAAAGCCTCAGTGGTGATAAAGTAGAGCCTTGATGTGGAAACAAAATCACTGAGAACTTTAAGTGTACAGAACGTTTAATACAAGACAAGTCTATAAAAAACAGTTAAAAGGAGTGTGGATGGCTGTTTACACTTTAATTCAGCTGTAGAAGAAGAAGAAGAACTTCACTGTGAAAATTCATCCTGTATGTTACAGCCGGCCCTCCCGGACATCGGAAGTCCAACTAGTCCGTTGCATAGCAACCGTGTATTTGCTTCAGTGGTGCCCAGCAGCAGGCCTGAGCAGGACCACTCTGTCTGTGTAGGAGCAGGCATGGGCAGAATGGGCAAAGAAGTTTTTCCATTGTGTCGTCTCAAGTTTCCTGATCTGAGGAGCTGTAGCAACTAACTCAGCAAAATTAATGTCTCTAAAATGTGTGTTTTCATGTGTGTTCTCATAATTATTTGCTGTGTAAACACATTGTCTACACAGACCATAATCCACTCACTTTCCTTCAGGGTTCAGTGCCAGGGCGTGACAAATGGTTTCTCTCCAGTGTGCAATTTCATGTGTCTTTTCAGATTTCCTTTTTCTGAGAATCTTTTGTCACAAAATGAGCAGGGGAATGGTTTCTCTCCAGTGTGCAATCTCATGTGTTTTTTCAGACTTCCCTGAACAGGGAATCTTTTCCCACAAACTGAGCAGGGGAATGGTTTCTCCCCAGTATGTGTTCTCAGGTGTCTTTTCAGACATCCCTTTTCTGAAAATTTTGTGCCACAAACTGAGCAGGGGAATGGTTTCTCTGCAGTATGTGTTCTCATGTGTCTTTTCAGACATCCCTTGTCTGAGAGTCCTTTGCCACAAACCGAGCAGGGGAATGGTTTCTCTCCAGTGTGCATTCTCATGTGTCTTTTCCGATGTCGCTTTTCTGAGAATCTTGTGCCACAAACTGAGCAGGGGAACGGTTTCTCCCCAGTGTGTGTTCTAATGTGTAGAACCAAACTCTTTCTGTAATTAAAACCTTTACTGCATGTTGAGCACCTAAAGGGACGCTCATCCTTACTGACTTCTGTCTGAGATTCAGAAGGACCAAAGTTCACGTTCCTGATGATTTCTGATTCTCTTTCAGTCTTGCTGGCTGGTTCTGGTTCTGGTCCTCCACTCTCTTCTCCATCAGCTTCTGTTTTCAGAGGATGAACTGGGCTGCTGCTCAGAGACTCTTCTTTCAAGTTCTCCTCAGTTAGACTCTGGTGAAGCTGTGGGAACTGAGGTTTCTCTTCGTCCCCTTCACTCTTCACAGGGACCAGAGTGAAGGGGAACGTGGTGATATCAGCCTCCTGCTGCCCTTGAAGCTGCCCTCCCTCCTCACTGGTCCAGAGCTCCTCCCACTCCTCTTTAATGTGGGGGGGCTCTGGGTCCTGCAGCTCAGGGGGAACCTCTTCTTTAATCACCAGCAGCTGCTCCACATCTGCAGGACACAAACAGCAACATCATAAATCTCTTCATTTGACTCTGAAACAGTGGAGCAACAGACAGAAACAGAAATCAACTAAGATCTGTTATCACGTAACTTCAAACTGAACATACTTGAATGACTGCAGATGTGTATGATGGTGTCTCATTGACTAATAAAAGTAGGGCTGCATTTCAAAATAAGAGCATATTAATATAGCTGTGCATGTTCAAATCAAGTGCTCCATTTCAGAAAAATAACACAAAGGAGCCAAAGCTTGAGTTTCTCTTGTCCTGTCTCACATCTTGATTCAGTCTCAATCTCACAGAGAGGAAATCCCTCAACAGGTGAACCCTTGACTTCCTTCCCCTCTTGTGTTCTGCTCCTCCACTTCTTTGCTCACTGACAGAATTGAGCTGACAGGATTTTAAACCTGGGCCTGAATGGAGTGGAGGGGCTCATTAGTGAGCCTGGAACGATCCTTAGTTTGATGAAGAGGAGGAGAAACCTGCCTGCAGTGGTTATGAGGAGCCAAACAGGACCAAACACAAAGATACTGGCTGACACAACTGGACCGGAGACACTTGCTGGCTGGCATTGGCACGATTCTACACTGGAGCATCACTTGATAGCCAACCTGGCGAGTCCAAACTCAAAGGAGCAGTTTTTTGAGGCGGTGGCATAAACAGACAGACATCGCCATCGGTCGATGCTGCTGGGAGCGACACAACACCGGTTCTCCTGGTCAGTGTGGGGGGACTCACCTGCTCTGTCCAGCCTGACTCGGGGCTTCAGCACGGCATCGAGCAGCAACCTCTGCCGGCGGTTCTCCCGCTCGTACTCCGCCACGGTTTCCTCCAGCAGAGCCACGATCTGCTCCGCGGCCGCCGCCAGCCGCTCGGTGAGCAGCGCTCTCAGCACCGGGACTCCAGCCGCTGAGTCTCCTTCTCCCAGCTGCAGCAGGAAGTCTTCAGCGGCGGCGAGGATCAGCTCCTGGACCGACACCCGCAGCAGCTGCGCGGCGCACATGTTGAGGTTCTACCGGCGCCACTCAGCCTTCCGGAGACAAAGACCGAGGCCTTCCGCTTCTTTTCTTCTTCTTCTTCTTCAAAACGAGCAGAGTCCAAGCTCTGTTCTCTGTGCCACTCCACACTCGCTAACGTTTCCTTAACTCGCTAACCTGGTAGCAGCGGTAGTGATGAGTCGAGTGATCCAGGACTTCGTTTTGAAAAACGCGTATTGATGACGTACTTAGTGACGTCCAAAGCCTCGCCGACCGGCAGTGACCACGTGACTGACTCAAGACCTGGTTTTCTGGCTTGGCGTGAGATTCCAAACCACTAAAGTCTTATTTATGCTTCTGCGTCGCGTCGACGCGTGGTGACGTCAACGACGAGGACTGTGATTGGTCCGCTCAAAACATCATTTCCGGTTCAGTCGCAGCACAACAACACCGCCATTTTCACAGTTTCTGTGGTGAAAGCTCCAAGAAAAAATGGACCAAGCCGAAGAAAGGAGTATTCTTGGCACTACAAAGACTGACAAATGGCCAACAATTGTTGTCTGTGACCGGAAGAAAACCAAGGAATCCGACAAGAGCCCCTTAAACAATACAAAGACAAAGCCACACCCCCTAGCGGCTTGGCGGTGAATAGCAGAGCAACGCGTTCCCTCGACGCAGAATAAACCAGGCTTTCCAGTCGCAGCTGTCTTACGCCCCCGTGCCAGATAAGGACCCCCATCGGGCTGTGCCACTCTGGAGGGAGCGCGTCTCACAGTCAGTCAGCGGAACCATGCGGATCCGGGCCGGAGCTGTGGGAAGGAGCGCCAATTGTATCGGGTTGTTGTTTTCTGGACTGCAGCAGAACAGGAGCAGCCGGGACTGGAATGTAGAAGTAGGTTATCTTGAAGTTGACTCAGTTATGGTGAACGATATTGTGGTTCAACACTTTCATGAGCTTTAAGGCAAACATATTTCATGAGGAAACAACGCCGGAATTGGACGGATTTCAGCGGCACACAACAACGTATCCGATACACCTCATTGGAAACCTGGTGGTCTCAGACTAAGAAACACCAGTCACCATGAAGAAAGGAACTTTTAGCTGAGCACTCATGTTCTTTTCTGCAGGTTGAATGTGGCATTTGTTGGACAGAAGCGTCTCATCTCAACAAAAGCACCTCTTCAGTGCTGAGGCATGATGGGGCCAGGCATGAGAATGAAGTCCCAGATCCACCAGGATGAACTCAGGTATACAGCCACTCTCCAACTGACTCACAGGTGCTTCATTGATCATTAATTCCTATTCATTTCTTCTCTACTTCATCTTTAACCATCCAGCTTCCAGGAAGCAGATGCTGGATGAGGCTCTGCTGAATTTCATCCTGAAGGACTGCCAGCCCCTCAGCACTGTTGAGAGGGAAGGGTTCAGGGAACTGGTTCAGGTCCTTGAGCCTCATATGTTTGCCAACCAGAAAGGTTTGTGTGGAAATGATCTAAAGCAGTAGTTGATATCTCCAGTTTATTTCATCTCTAATTTCAATGTATTGATTTACTCTGGGTGTCATTTTCAGACCATCAAACAAACGGTGGCCAAAAAGTACCAGGAGGAACGGGAAGGAGTGAAAAAGGAAGTCCAGCTGCCATGTGGACATCTGTGGACATGGAGGCTCCCTTGGCTCTGACCTGTCACTGCATTAGTGAGAATGAATGTGTTGGGAGAGCAAGACTTTCCACAAAGTCACCCTGCTGACAGTTTGGCCCCAGTCCAAAGAGGCATGATGGAGGACTGGGCCATCACCAACAAAGTCAAGTGTCTTGTGAGCGACGCAGCACCAAACATGACAGCATCCACTAGACAGCTCCAAATTCACCACTCAGTCTGCACTGCACATCGTCTGAATCTAGGAGTCAGAAAATCCTGTGATCAGATCCCCACTTCCATCATCAGACACAAAGCCAGGAACACTGTCACATCCTTCAGATCAGCACTACAGCCAAGGAGAAGCTGGCTCAGGTGCAGCAACAGATGGGAGGGCCAACCCTGAAACTCATCAGTGAGGTGCCAACACGCTGGAACAGCACACACAGCTGTCAGGGCTGCATGATGAGAGGGAACCAGTGTGGGAACCTCTGGCCTCTCTAAGACAGATTTGACTCCACTGACAGCTGAGGAGTTCACCACCATAGGAGAAGCACTTCTAGTAAACAGAGGTCATTCTAGTAGCCTGGTCCCTCTGTGGTTGAGCTATAATTGTAGGAAATATGGTCATTATTCAATGGTGACATCTCTCTGCTGAATAATGTAGAACTGAACGGATCCACTGGACCTTCTTTTTACAAACAGCAGCATGCAGCAGCTGTCCTGAGTGGAAAACTGCACATTTCTGTTGGTGAGAGTTCATCAAGTGATGGACTTTGTCTCTCAACAGAAGCTGTGTGGAAAAACCCTGCAGCTACGAGCGCTTCAGATTCTGAGAGTGATTCTTACGCCATTGGCTGGTTTAACCTGGCGTCTGACCGTGGAGGTGGCCGAGAGGAGCGTGACATGGCTGCACAGGTAAATCAACTAAAGCAGTGTTAGTCTTTGGCAGCAGGCCAGGCCGACAAATGCTAATGTCTCTGACTGACTGACTGATGAAGTTGGACCATTGGTCAGCAACAATGATGCATGAACCCAAATAGTGGCCTGGGTCTTGATAGGCTCACGTTAGTGTTAGCATCATTTTGAGTTCATGAGCAACTCTCCCTACATCACTGTAGCATTATTTTGATGTCATGAGCAACTCTGACTACATCACTGTCAGCATCATTTTGATGTCATGAGCAACTCTGACTACATCACTGTCAGCATCATTTTGAGGTTTTTAGCAACTCTCACTACATCACTGGAGCATCATTTTGATGTCATGAGCAACTCTGACTACATCACTGTAGCATCATTTTGATGTCATGAGCAACTCTGACTACATCACTGTCAGCATCATTTTGAGGTTTTTAGCAACTCTCACTACATCACTGGAGCATCATTTTGAAATTAGCATTAACTTTCATGACATCACTTTAGCATCATTTTGAGATTAGTAGCAACTCTCATGACATCACTTTTGCATCAGTTTGAGGTTTTAAGCAACCCTCTCTACATCATTTTGCATCATTTTTAGGTTCGTAGCAACTCTCAATGCATTACTGTCAGCATCATTGTGAGGTTCGTAGCAACTCTCACTACATTTCTGTAGCTTCATTTCTTAGGTTAGCAGCAACTCTCACTACATTTCTGTAGCATAATTTCTTAGGTTAGTAGCAATTCTTACTTCATCACTGTAGCATCATTTTGAGGTTCGTAGCAACTCTCACTACATTACTGTAGCATCATTTTGAGGTTTTTACCAACTCTCACTACATCACTGGAGCATCATTTATAGATTAGTAGCAACTCTCACTACATTACTGTAGCAACATTTTGAGGTTTTTACCAACTCTCACTACATCACTGGAGCATCATTTATAGATTAGTAGCAACTCTCACTACATTTCTGTAGCATCATTTCTTAGGTTAGTAGCAATTCTTAATACATCACTAGCATCATTTTGAGGTTTTTAGCAACTCCCACGACATCATTGTAGCATCATTTTGAGGTTTTTGGAAACTCTCATTACATTATTTTAGCATCATTTTTTGATTCGTAGCAACTCAAACTACATCAATATCAGCATCGTTTTGAGGTAAGCAGAAACTCTCACCACATCACTGGAGCATCATTTCTTAGGTTAGTAGCAATTCTTATTACATCACTTTAGCATTATTTTGAGGTGAGTAGCAACTCTCACTACATTGCTTACCATCACTTTTAGGTTTGTAGCAACTCCAACCACATCACTTTAGCATCATTTCTTAGGTTAGTCGCAACTCTCACTACATCACTGTAGCATCGTTTTGAGGATAGGAGCAACTCTCACTGCATCACTAGCTTTATTCTGTGGATAGTTGCAACTCTCACGACATCACTGTAGCATCATTTTGAGGTTTTTAGCAACTCTAACCACATCACTGTAGCATCATTTTGAGGTTTTTAGCAACTCTCACCACATCACTGTAGCATCATTTTGGGATGAGTAGCAAGTCTCACTCCATCACTGTAGCATCATTTTGAGGTTTAAAGCCACTCTCACTACATTACTGTCAGCATCCTTTTGACATTAGTAGAAACTCTCACTACATCACTGTAGCATCATTTTGAGGTTTAAAGCCACTCTCACTACATTAATGTCAGCATCCTTTTGACTTTAGTAGAAACTCTCACTACATCACTGTAGCATCATTTTGAGTTTCGTAGCAACTCTCACAACATCAATATCAGCATCGTTTTGAGGTAAGCAGAAACTCTCACCACATCACGGGAGCATCATTTCTTAGGTTAGTAGCAATTCTTATTACATCACTTTAGCACTATTTTGAGGAAAGTAGCAACTCTCACTACATCACTGGAGCGTCATTTCTTAGTTTAGTAGAAACTCTAATTACATCACTGTAGCATCATTTTGAGGTTAGTAGCAACTCTCACTACATTACTGTCAGCATCATTTTGAGGTAAGGAGCAACTGTCACTACATCACTGAAGCATCATTTTGAGAGTTTTAGCAAATCTTACTGCATTCCTGTCAACATCATTTTGAGGTAAGGAGCAACTGTCACTACATTACTATAGCATTATTTTAAGGTTTTTAGCAACTCTCATTACATACTGTTAGCATTATTTTGAGGATGGTAGCAACTCTCACCTACATTACTGTCAGCATCATTTTGAGGTTTTTAGCAACTCTCACCACATCACTGTTGCATCATTTCTTAGGTTAGTAACAACTCTCACCACATCACTGTTGCATCATTTCTTAGGTTAGTAGCAACACTCACCACATCACTGTAAAATAATTTCTGAGGTTAGTAGCAACTCTCATTACATCACTTTAGCATCATTTTGAGTACAGTAGCAACTCTCACTACATTACTGACAGCAACATTTTCAGGTTTTTAGCAACTCTCACAACATCACTGTAGCATAATTTTGAAATTAGTAGCAACTCTCATTACATCACTGTAGTATCTTTTCTTAGGTTCGTAGCAACACTCACCACATCACTTTAGCATCATTTTTAGATGAGTAGCAACTCTCACTACATCACTGTAGCATCATTTCTTAGGTTAGTAGCAACTCTCACCACATCACTGTAGCATCATTTCTTAGGTTAGTAGCAACTCTCACCACATCACTGTAGCATCATTTCTTAGGTTAGTAGCAACTCTCACTACATTACTTTAGCATCATTTTTAGATGAGTAGCAACTCTCACAACATCACCTTCGCATCATTTCTTAGGTTATTAGCAACTCTCACCACATCACTGTAGCATCATTTTGAGATGAGTAGCAACTCTCACCACATCTCTGTTGCATCATTTCTTAGGTTAGTAGCAACTCTCACCACATCACTGTAGCATCATTTCTTAGGTTAGTAGCAACTCTCATTACATCACTTTAGCATCATTTTGAGTAGAGTAGCAACTCTCACTACATTACAGACAGCATCATTTTCAGGTTTTTAGCAACTCTCACTACATCGCTGTAGCATCATTTTGAAATTAGTAGCAACTCTCATTACATCACTGTAGTATCTTTTCTTAGGTTAGAAGCAACTCTCATTACATCACTTTAGCATCATTTCTTAGGTTAGTAGCAACTCTCATTACATCACTTTAGCATCATTTCTTAGGTTAGTAGCAACTCTCACTGCATTACTGACAGCATCATTTTCAGGTTTTTAGCAACTCTCACTACATCACTGTAGCATCATTTTGAAATTAGTAGCAACTCTCACTACATCACTGTAGCATCATTTCTTAGGTTAGTAGCAACTCTCACTACATTACTGACAGCATCATTTTTAGGTGAGTAGAAACTCTCACTACATCACTGTAGCATCATTTCTTAGGTTAGTAGCAACTCTCACCACATCACTGTAGCATCATTTTGAGATGAGTAGCAACTCTCACGTACATTACTGACAGCGTCATTTTGAGGTTTTTAGCAACTCTCACTCCATCACTGTAGCATGATTTCTTAGATGAGTAGCAACTCTCACCACATCACTGTAGCATCATTTCTTAGGTTAGTAGCAACGCTCACCACATCACTGTAGCATGATTTCTTAGATTAGTAACAACTCTAATTACATCACTGTAGCATCATTTTGAGGTTTAAATCTCACTACATTTCTGTCAGCACCATTTAAAAGTTTTTCGCAACTCTCACCACATCACTGTAGCATCATTTCTTAGGTTAGTAGCAACTCTCACCACATCACTGTAGCATCATTTCTTAGGTTAGTAGCAACTCTTACTACATCACTGCAGCATCATTTTTAGGTTTTTAGCAAAGCTCACTACATGACTGTCAGGATCATTTTGAGATGAGTAGAAACTATCACTACCTTTCTGTAGCATCAGTTTGAGGTTTTTAGCAACTCACTAGATCACTTCAGGATCATTTTGAGGTTTTTAGCAACTCTCATTGTATCACTTTAGCATCATTTTGAGATTAGTAGCAACTCTCACTACATCACTGTCGCATTGTTTTGAGGATAGTAGCCACTCTCACTTCATTACTGTAGCGTCATTTTGAGGTTTTTAGCAACTCTAACCATATCACTGTAGCATCATTTTGAGGTTTTTAGCAATTCTCACTACATGACTGTCAGCATAATTTAAAATGAGTAGAAAGTATCACTACATAACTGCAGCATTAGTTTGAGGTTTTCAGCAACTCTCACTACATCACGGTAGCATCATTTTGAGGTTTTTAGCAACTCTCATTACATCACTGTAGCATCATTTTGAGGTAAGGAGCAACTGTCACTACATCAGTGAAGCATCATTTTGAGAGTTTTAGCAAATCTTACTGCATTTCCTGTCAGCATCATTTTGAGGTAAGGAGCAACTGTCACTACATTACTATAGCATTATTGTAAGGTTTTTAGCAACTCTCATTACATCACTGTTAGCATCATTTTGAGGTTAGTAGCAACTCACTACATCACTGGAGCATCATTTTGAGGTTTTTAGCAACTCTCATCATATCACTGTAGCATCATTTTTAGATTAGTAGCAACTCTCACTACATCACTGTAGCATCATTTTGAGGTCAGTAGCAACTCTCACTACATTACTGTCAGCATCATTTTCAGGTAAGGAGCAACTGTCACTCCACTGAAGCATCATTTTGAGAGTTTTAGCAAATCTTACTGCATTCCTGTCAGCATCATTTTGAGGTAAGGAGCAACTGTCACTACATTACTAGAGCATTATTTTAACGTTTTTAGCAACTCTCATTACATACTGTTAGCATTATTTTGAGGATAGTAGCAACTCTCACCTACATTACTGACAGCATCATTTTCAGGTTTTTAGCAACTCTCACTACATCACTGTCGCAAAATTTTGAAATTAGTAGCAACTCTCATTACATCACTGTAGTATCTTTTCTTAGGTTCGTAGCAACTCTCACCACATCACTTTAGCATCATTTTTAGATGAGTAGCAACTCTCACTACATCACTGTAGCATCATTTCTTAGGTTAGTAGCAACTCTCACCACATCTCTGTAGCATCATTTTGAGGTAAGGAGCAACTGTCACTACATCACTGAAGCATCATTTTGAGAGTTTTCGCAAATCTTACTGCATTCCTGTCAGCATCATTTTGAGGTAAGGAGCAACTGTCACTACATTACTATAGCATTATTGTAAGGTTTTTAGCAACTCTCATTACATACTGTTAGCATTATTTTGAGGATAGTAACTCTCACTACATCATTGTATCATCATTTAGAGGTTTTTAGCAACTCACTACATCACTTCAGGATCATTTTTTTAGGTTTTTAGCAACTCTTATGGTATCACTTTAGCATCATTTTGAGGTTAGGAGCAACTCTCACTACATCACTGTTGCATTATTTTGAGGATAGTTGCAACTGTCACTTACATTACTGTCAGCATCATTTTGAGGTTTTTAGCAACCTTAACCACATTACTGTAGCATCATTTCTTAGGTTAGTAGAAACTCTAATTACATCACTGTCAGCATCATTTTGAGGATAGTAGCAATTCTCATTACATCACTGTTAGCATAATTTTGAAGTTAGTAGCAACTCACTACATCACTGGAGCATCATTTTGAGGTTTTTCGCAACTCTCATCATATCACTTTCGCATCATTTTTAGATTAGTAGCAACTCTCACTACATCACTGTAGCATCATTTTGAGGTTAGTAGCAACTCACTACATTACCGTCAGCACCATTTATAGGTAAGGAGCAACTGTCACTACATCACTGAAGCATCATTTTGAGAGTTTTAGCAAATCTTACTGCATTCCTGTCAGCATCATTTTGAGGTAAGGAGCAACTGTCACTATATTACTATAGCATTATTTTAAGGTTTTTAGCAACTCTCATTACATACTGTTCGCATTATTTTGAGGATAGTAGCAACTCTCACGTACATTACTGACGGCATCATTTTGAGGTTTTTAGCAACTCTCACTACATCACTGTAGCATGATTTCTTAGATTAGTAGCAACTCTCACCACATCACTGCAGCATCATTTCTTAGTTTAGTAGCAACTCTCACCACATCACTGTAGCATGATTTCTTAGGTTAGTAGCAACTCTTACTACATCACTGTATTATCATTTTTAGGTTTTTAGCAACGCTCACTACATGACTGTCAGGATCATTTTGAGATGAGTAGAAACTATCACTACCTTTCTGTAGCATCAGTTTGAGGTTTTTAGCAACTCACTAGATCACTTCAGGATCATTTTGAGGTTTTTAGCAACTCTCATTGTATCACTTTAGCATCATTTTGAGATTAGTAGCAACTCTCACTACATCACTGTGGCATTGTTTTGAGGATAGTAGCCACTCTCACTTCATTACTGGAGCGTCATTTTGAGGTTTTTAGCAACTCTAACCACATTACTGTAGCATCATTTCTTAGGTTAGGAGCAACTCTATTTACATCACTGTCAGCATCATTTTGAGGATAGTAGCAACTGTCATTACATCACTGTTAGCATCATTTTGAGGTTAGTAGCAACTCACTACATCACTGGAGCATCATTTTGAGATTAGTAGCAACTCTCACCACATCACTGTTGCATCATTTCTTAGGTTCGTAGCAACTGTCACCACATCACTGTTGCATCATTTCTTAAGTTCGCAGCAACTGTCATTATATCACTGTAGCATCATTTTGAGTTCATGAGCAGTTCTTATGACATCACTGTAGCATTGTTTTGAGGATAGTAGCAACTCTCACTTACATTACTGTCAGCATCATTTTGAGGTTTTTAAGCAACTCTAACCACATCATTGTAGCATCATTTCTTAGGTTAGTAGCAACTCTCATTACATCACTGTTAGCATCATTTTGAGGATAGGAGCAACTCTAACTACATCACTCCAGCATCATTTTGAGGTTTGAAGGAACTCTAACCACATCATTGTAGCATTATTTTTAGTTTCGCAGCAACTCTCACTACATCACTGGAGCATCATTTCTTAGGTTAGTAGCAACTCTCATTTCATCACTGTGGCATCATTTTGAGATGAGTGGCAACTCTCCCTACATCACTGTAGCATCATTTTGATATGAGTAGCAACTCTTACTACATCACTGTAGCATCATTTCTTAGGTTAGTAGCAACTCTCATTACATCACTGTGAGCATCATTTTGAGATTAATAGCAACTCTCATGACATCACTTTAGCATCATTTTTAGATTAGCACCAACTCGAACCACATCACTGGAGCATCATTGCTTAGGTTCGTAGCAACTCTCATGACATCACTTTAGCATCATTTCTTAGATTAGTAGCAACTCCCATTCCTTCACTTTCGCATCATTTTGAGGTTTGTAGCAACTCTCACGACATCACTTTAGCATCATTTTGAGGTTCGTAGCAACTCTCACGACATCACTGGAGCATCATTGTGAGGTTTTATGCAACTCTCACGACATCACTGTAGCATCATTTTGAGCATCGTAGCAACTCTCACCACATCACTGTAGCATCATTTTGAGCATCGTAGCAACTCTCACCACATCACTGTAGCATCATTTCTTTGGTTAGTAGAAACTCTCATTACATCACTGTCAGCATCATTTTGAGGTTTTTAGCAACTCTCACCACATCACTGGAGCATCATTTTTAGATTTTTAGCAACTCTTACTACATCACTGTAGCATCATTTTCAGATTAGTTGAAACTCTCACTACATCACTGTAGCATCATTTCTTAGATTAGTAGCAACTCTCACTACATCACTGGCCATCATTTCTTAGATTAGTAGCAATTCTTATTACATCACTGTAGCATCATTTTGAGGTTTTTTGCAACTCTCACCACATCACTGTTGCATCATTTGATAGGTTAGTAGTAACTCACACTACATTACTGACAGCATCTTATTGGGGTTTTTAGCAACTATTACTACATCACGTAGCCTCATTTTAGGTTAGTCGCAACTCTCTCTACATTCCTGACAATATCATTGTGGGGTTTTTTAGCAACTCTTATTACATCACTGCAGCATCATTTAAGGTTTGTAGCAACTCTCACTACATCACTGTAGCATCATTTTGACGTTTGTAGCAACTCTTACTACATCACTGTCGCATCATTTTATCCTTGAGATTGGGGACCAATAATTTTTATGTCCATTTTGGGGACATGTAATGTACACAGACACACAGATTTATGAAAGTCACTTTCAGGTGCCTGAAATTCCTTTGGGGACTAAAGTCTAGAAAAGTAATTTGAACATTTGTGTGTACTTTGTTTTGTGATGATAAGATTTACACCGACCAAGTCAGCCATATTGGCACCACAATCCAATTGGCATGTCAATAAGCATCACCCAATAAACCAGGTCTTCTGTCTAAATGTATGTCACTGAAACATACTGTATTGTATTGCCTCACACTTACAGCATACAAGGATGCATGGCGTGGGTGGAACTGCCTGAATCTCTTCTGTAATGGAAGTTTGGTCAACCGTGTGGAACATTCCTGCACGATCCCCTTTGAGTGTGAAAGTAGCATCAACACAGCACCACGTGGTCCACCAGCAGCTTGGATTTCTGCTCCTTGTCTTGTAGTTCCACTTGACTTCTCCAAGGGAAGAGACTGCAAATAGTCAAGAACTCTGGGAAATTTGGTGGCTGTGGCCTCCTCAAATTCCACATTGATGTGGACACCAGTTCAAAGTTTGAAGTGCAGTTATCAACTCTGCACTGAAGTTGTTTCGTTAAAGGATAAATGATTTCCATTGTCCAATGATTTTTTTACATTCCAATCCTCTAAAGTGATGGACTGATACTGTAAATATGCAGAAATTCTCTATTGTTCAAAGTACAGATTCTGTGTTTATACATTGTCATAGTTTTTGTACTTGGAGAAACCAGAATCTAACAGGAAATCACTGTAGAAAGTTGGCTCAGTTTCATAAAGTAACAACTAAATAGCTTCAATTGACAGTGATTGACCTTAAACTTGGCTATTTTGATGGACTATGCTTGCTTTTCCACTGTCAAATGAACTTTTTTAATGGGAAATTCCTGCTCATAGACTGGTTTGTTTCATAAATGAACCAGTAAGAGCCCTGAACTTAGAGAAGAACCTGAAAGGTCCTTGTTCTTCATGTTTTTTTACGTGATGGGCCTGTTTTCCTGCAGTTGAATGCACATTTATCAACACTAAATGGACTGTACTTTCATCAGTTTGGACTGTGAAACCTTCTGTGTATTTTTACAGTTTATTCCATGTAATTTTTTGGAACAGTTAATTACTGTAATTTGACAGTGTTCGTCTGGAAACTCTGCTGTCAGACTTTTTACTGTTTTTTTTACAGTTTTTTTTCTTGACAGTGTTCACAGAGGTCTGGTGGTTGAGCCGGGGCATTTTTACAAGCTGCTACCCAAAATGAACGCATTTCTTCATTCAAAAGACAAAATGGTCCCAGAGCTGATTGACCCAGAATGGAAATGGCACCTCGCATTTTGTGTCTGTGTCCCACAACATTGTGTGTGATTGACAGGTCAACTGTCTGCCAGACAGAGTCCCGCCCCCACACAGCTGAGAAACGCAGCTCTCAGCAGCTGCCTCAGTCACACAGAAGATAGACGCGTTTCCTGGTTGGCGAGTGCAGACACAACTTCTCTGAGTGCAGGATTCACTTCTCTCATTGCTGTTTGTTCACTCTTGAGGTTTTATTCCTCCACCAACCTGCTTCTGTCTGGAAAGAAACAAATAACTGGAGTGCTGCACATCAACAGACTTGGAGTTTGGACACGGACGAATGAAGTTTGGCTTTTTGTTTCTTCCATCAGATCAGAGCTGATTGGAAAAAACAATCAGGTGGTTTATTAAACCAGCAGTGAGCTGGACTTCAGCCCAGGTCCACAGTCCCACTGTCAGTTCACTTCAACATGAAAGAACAAAATCCAACCCTCACATGGCCTGGAAATAAATAGCAATTACATTACAACCCCTTTATTTCTCTCCTGTTCAGGTCCAGTTGGACTCATTCATCTCTATTTGGTAGGATTTCACTTCATGAGTTCAGAAGCATCTTCACATGAGACGCTGGTTCCTCACATTGATTGATCGTTGAATTCTGTCTTTGATCTCTGCATTCTGTGTTTGATGTCTGAATTCAGTCTCTGATCTCTGGGTTCTGAGCATTGATCTCTGACTGATTCTAAACTCATCAAAGGATCACATCAGCATCTTGGTCCAGACTCCAGATGGTGATTTTACCAAGTTCACCACAGTCCTTGTTGCTGTCTGCTGTTGGGTCACAGCAAAGTAAGGAAACAGCCTGACGGTCCTCAGGAGGAAATTCAACAGCCTCCAAAGATGGAGGTGAATCTAGACCTGCTCATGTTTGCTGTCCTTGATGAACTTGGGCGGTACTGTGGTGCTGGGATGAGGTCATGGAGCTGCTCTGGGAGCAGTCCTGATGTTAAATGCTGTGATGAAGTACAGTGTGGAGGCAAAATGGACAAAATGGGTCAACATCAAATAAAGTTGTAAACCTGTTTGAAGTCTTATTTTGTGTCTGATGGACATTTTTGAAATCACTAATGATTTTTTGACTGAACGTCCTGGATCCTGTGGTGTCTGATGAGGAGACAACTTGAGTACAGAGTTGGAGAAGAGGGTTTTTGGAGGGGAGATGATTTTTGCAGTGCTACAAGTCAATAAAATGTCATCATGTTTCAAAATGTCCTCACTAAGATGGTTATTAGTCCCTCATTCTCAGCTGCTACAGCCTAAAAAGAAGACCTTTGACTGGTGGATCTAACAAAGATCAGATGTTGTCTCCTCTCGAACATTAACAGCTTAATGTTGTGGGCAGGACTCCTACCTGAGCAGGGAGACCCCAATGGATTTCTAGTCCTGATAGGGAGAGGGAGCCTCCTGGGTGGGGAACCTGATAGGGAGTGGGACGATCCGCCCATTGTGGGTGATTGACAGAGCAGGTTTGATCTATGTTTTCATTTCAAAAGTAATTTTGAATATCTGTGGAAAGTTCACCCACCTTGAACATGTAGAAGATGTCTTCTGATAGTTAATCGACTGTTGTCACATTTAAGGATCACTTTAGCAGATAAGATGAAGGCTACACAGGACCAGCTGGAGATGCCGGGGATTGAACCCAGGGCCGCATACATGCTCAGCATGCGCTCTACCACTGAGCTACACCACCTCTGGTAGAGTCACTGTTTAACTGATGCAGCAACACAAACACAGACACAACATTCATTTTCTTCATTTTAGGGAGTAAAGGATCTCAGCCTGTGATCTCAAAGGCTCTGTGATCTCTGTCATTTCACTGTGATGTCAGCCCACACAGCCTTAAGGCATGTTCACATCAATCGTGACACAAATTTTTCGTGCAACAAGTTCACATGTAAAGTCCATGTAGAGAGCTGAACCCGTGTGTGTGTACTCGCCGGGAACGTGAGTGACGCGTATTCATGCATTTGAAAATATTCAACTTTTGTGACAAATTCTCAGGACAATGAGTCCAGAGAGCCGGTCAGTGTTGAGATTCCCCTGGCGTAGGGGAAGTCATGTCAACGGTCCTGGAGCCTGGAGTTGGTGTCGGTCCTTGATATTCTGGCACCGATCCTCACAAACAGGTCATCGAACAGGAACCTCGTCAGCCAGAAGTACCGCTGGAAACGGCCGTCGTCCAGGCGCAGTTCTTGGAGAAAGTGAGTTAAGAAGTTTAGAGGTCCAAGAAGCTTCTTCAGTTCAAAACTTGCCTTTAACCTTCAGTCTAGCGCTGTTCCAGCATTGGATGAAAGAGACTGGTGCTCTCATCTTCTTCAACATTGACTTGTTCTATCAGGACAAGAGAATCTGAGCTTGGATGTCATTTAGAAGTCAAAGGCTTGTTCAACTGGTAAACATCAGCTGGTGTTCACTCTGATGATGTAGCGATGGTCTGGATTCTTCCTTCTGGAGCACCAAGCTGCTGGGAAGAAGCCTGATGATGTCAGAGTTGTGTTCAGTGGCTCCTGCTGGGTCCATTTCTGACAACTGGGCTCCAAAGAGTTCAGCTGTTTAAAAGGCTCAGAAAAAGCAGCACCTCATGGTGGTCAGGAGACGAGGTGGCCGAGTGGTTAAGGTGATGGACTGCTGATCCATTGAGTTCTGCAGGTGTGGGTTCCAATCCCATCCTCGTCGTAGGAGACTTTAGTTTCTGCTCCTAGATTCTGGAACGACTCTGAACTGTGAGGCTTTCCAAGAGGAGATTCCTGCAGCACCAGAGAGCTGCAGTTCCCTACAACACCACCTGTTGAGTTGGGTGGGAGCAAAATACTTTCTAACTATAGTATTCAAGGTTTATTACGATTCCACCAGAATACTTTCTAATTTATAGTTTTAAAGGTTCGTTCCACCAAAATACTTTCTAATTTATAGTTTTAACGGTTCATTCCACCAAAGTACTGCTTCCTGTCCAACTTCTCAGTTTTAAAGGTTCATTCAGTTGAGGGCTCCTGGTTCTGTGTGAGGGGTTGAGGGTCGATATGGGATGATGAGGAAGATTTCATGTCACGATGGTCCTGCTAAAGTAACTGAGTCATGATATCAAACAATGTCATCAAAATATGCTTGAACTCTTAAAATGGCAATAAAATCTACGGAATCGTTTTTCCACAAACACTTTTATTGTGTTTTTGTGAGCATCATTTTTCAAACATGATAACATAAACTTTAAAAAGGGTCCATTCACTAACACTCTTACTTGAAGGTAGTCACTGATATCAGTAAATAGCAGATAAAGATTTGTGTTCATGTTTTAATTCTCTACTCTGACCTGTGCTGAGACACTGGACCAGAGAGGAAGACCTGCTCAGCCTCCTGCATGGACCAATTCTGCAGCTCAGTCAGGCCGTCCATGATGGCCTTCCAAAAGAGAGTAGTTCCTTCAAAATATATCATTTAAATATACCATTCTACTACTACAGAACAGCAAGCCATTCTACACAGGTCCATACACCAGTAGCACCATGGTAGGCATGCTGTTTCTATAGGCTTTGAAAGTCCAGGAACTGGGACACACCAAAATATATCCATGGTGAGGCCTGCCTCAGGAACTAGAACACCAAAGATGAACTGCACTCATCCGTGAAGCTCAGTTGTGTTGGTGTTCTATGAAGTCCTGCCTTCAGAAAGGCACCAAGGATGTCCTGTTGGTCCTCACTGTCCAGGTAGACAGGCTCAGGAAGAGGACTTGGGACAGAACCACTTAGGCTACCTGTTGAGTGAACCCTGACCCTACGGGCCAACCAAGGGACAGAAACACTTACTTTGTGCCCCATGGTATTAGTCTCACTTTAACCAATGTCTCACAATACCCCACTCTCCCCTACACAAACACACACACACACACACACACACACACACACACATACATATATAAATCACACAACTAAAATACTGTACAAATACATATTTATTTTTAAGAATCAATGTATTACAAGTACTTTCAGTAAAAAACTAACCAAAATGTTCTTAAAAAAACAAAACAAAAATGTTCTTAGCAAAAACCTCTTCACCGTGTGTGTACCGCACATCTGTAAAGTGAGTGTGTGAGAGTGTGTGAGCGTAAGTGTGTAACAGTCAGTGAGCGTGACAAGAACTCCTGAAACGCTTCATCAAAGTGCTTTCAAATCTTGTTCAACTGCAACATTCATCCATTCAAACCTGACCTCATCGGTTTGGCATTGTGAAGTTTGTCACTTCAAATCTTCATTCAAGACAATTTCACCTTTAATGCATGGACTTTGGGGGACAGTTGAAGTCCATCCAGATCCAAGAGAAGTTTTTGAAACACTTCAGAAGTGTAGCACAATCGTGGGGGACATGCGAGGTTGAGGGCACCCATCAGTCCCATTAGCAGTGTACGGACCTGGGCAGCATTCCTGCATGTAGGCAAAGTCAGAGTAGTCAAAATAGTACATCCAACTCTGTAGCGCCACCTAAGTAGAATACCAATGTTTGAGATCCTGCTTGTTCAGCATGAATGTTCCAGCAGTGGTCACCTACCTGTGTACTTTCCAACAGTCACCAGTCGCTCTTGGTGCCACCCCTGCTTGCGCCAGTGTCTCCAACAGTGTCTCCAACAGTGTCTCAGCAGCGCCCGTGATCTTAGCAGGACGGATGAGCCTGTGGTTCAGGAACAGGTCCTTTCTAATTGTGCAGATGAGGTTTCTGTTCCAAAGCCTGGATCGTATGTTTTCATGATCTCTTTCAAAATAGTCATCAGGTATTTCCTCCCCACGTGTGGTTGCTCTCACATGAATGCTTCATCACCAGTCATCAGTCCACTGTGTGTTCATGGCAGCATTGAGCAGCAGTCAGACAACAGTTCTTAGACGCTCCATGAGTTTGGCTGAAAGTTCCCGATCCATGAACCCGTCTTCATGATCCAGGTATGGTCCTGCACACCCTGAAGCTTCCTCTGGTGGAGATTCCAGCTGCCTGGCCTCCATCTCTGAATACACTCGCTGGCCCTCAGCTTGTTTTGTTCCATACAGTCAAAAAGAAGCAGAAATAACAACACCATTAAACAGAGGTCAAACAGCCAGAGCAGCTCAAAGGCAGGGTTGGGGTTCCTCACCCCTCCTCCCCTAAAACAAAAGGCACGTGGTCAATCTGGGTGTTTGAAAGCAAAGGTCATGGGCTAGAAGTTTTAGTGGTTTACTCAATCAAATATTTATTTGTTAATGATATGATCATACAGAGAGGCTCACCGGACTTTTCCTCAACAAAAAAAGGTTTCAAATGTTGAAAAGCACTCTAGTAATTTATCATTGCATCAGTTAAAGACAACAATACATAAAGAAATTGCTTACCGTTGCAATCGGCCATTTTCCAAAAAACAAAGACTTCTCTCCTGGTGAAAAGAAATGAAGAGTCGTACGGTCCTCTGAGGTCCTGTTGTGTCTTTTGGTCAGAGACAAACAAAGTGTGTGCCAAGTCGGCTGTGATGAATCTCCCAGTAAACCAGGGGTTGGGTTCCCCACACCTTCCTCCCCTCAAACAGAAGGCCAGACGTGTGACTTGGAACACCAAACAGGACCAATGGTCTGTTTGAGGCTTGAGGGAGGACATGTCTGTCTTCTTGCAGTAGTTACTTTCCCTGGTGAGTAGTTACTTTCAGAGTGGAGTAACTCAGGTACTATCTCAGTTACATTTTGGCAGAGGTAACTAGTAACTATAACTACCTACTTTTGCAAAGTCCCGTGCCAGACACTGAACATGAGACACTTGCGGTCTCTTGGTGTGACAATCAGCCGCTCTGTGACAGCAGTGGAGACACCAGCAGACAGGGCGGAACCAACTGGAGCAGAGGAGGAGGAAGTAGCCCCACTAGAGCCCTCCCTCCCTCTCAATCTTTCTCTCTCTCTCTCTCTCTCTTTTGTCTTTTCTTCTATTTATTTGCCTTCTGCTGTCTGTCCTTTCCTGCTCTCGTTTAAAAACCAGCCGCAGCAGACGTCCGTTCCCATGATGAAAATGATTGTAAAAGATAGATTTGTTTTCCTCTTTAAGTTTCGAAGCATTTTCAGATTCATGAAAAGATCATCAATCAGTGTCGTATTTCAGACAGACTTCTGGTCCGTGAGGACGAGGAATCCAGCACAGATCCACAGAACTCCAACTCCCATCTTTGATGATTCCTTCTCAGTCTGTAGGGTGGAGAGATCCTCCTGAGTCAACGAGCCCTTTTAGGATCCACCTCCATTTATGGATGGAATTTATACAGCATCCACTCACCAGTAGAGTCTGATATTCAACAATACAGATTCCCAAGTCACCGTCCAACACTGGCTGGAGCAGCAGAGCTGGCAAAATGTCATCTTTTCTGTCATTGTTTCAAAATGTCCTCACTAAGATGGTTATTAATTCCTCATTCTCAGCTGCTGCAGCCTTTAAAGAAAACCTTTGACTGGTGGCTCTAACAAAGATCAGATGTTGTCTCCTCTAGAACATCAAAACGATAATAATAAAGATAAGAATAAAGATAATTTGGTGAATTTCAGTCTCCTAAAAATGTGTGTGAATGTGGTTGTTGTGGCCGAGTGGTGAAGGCGATGGACTTGAAATCCATTGGGGTCTCCCTGCGTAGGTTCCAGTCCTGCCAACAACGTTCAACTGTTGATGGTCCATATCAGACCTCTGCAATTCACCGCCAAGCCGCTAGGGGGTGTGGCTTTGTCTTTGTATTGTTTACGGGGCTCTTGTCGGATTCCTTGGTTTTCTTCCGGTCACAGACAACAATTGTTGGCCATTTGTCAGTCTTTGTAGTGCCAAGAATAATCCTTTCTTCGGCTTGGTCCATTTTTTTCTTGGAGCCATAACCACAGAAACTGTGAAAATGGCGGTGTTGTTGTGCTGCGACTGAACCGGAAATGACGTTTTGAGCGGACCAATCACAGTCCTCGACGTTGACGTCACCACGCGTCGACGCGACGGAGAAGCATAAATCAGGCTTTAGTGGTTTCGAATCTCACGCCAAGCCAGAGAACCAGGTCCTGAATCTGTCACGTGGTCACTGCCGGTCGGCGAGGCTTTGGACGTCACTAAGTACGTCATCAATACGCGTTTTTTGAAACGAAGTCCTGGATCACTCGACTCATCACTACCGCTGCTACCAGGTTAGCGAGTTAAGGAAACGTTAGCGAGTCTGGAGTGGCACAGAGAACAGAACTTGGACTCTGCTCGTTTTGAAGAAGAAGAAGAAGAAAAGAAGCGGAAGGCCTCGGTCTTTGTCTCCTGAAGGCTGAGTGGCGCCGGTAGAACCTCAACATGTGCGCCGCGCAGCTGCTGCGGGTGTCGGTCCAGGAGCGGATCCTCGCCGCCGCTGAAGACTTCCTGCTGCAGCTGGGAGAAGGAGACTCAGCGGCTGGAGTCCCGGTGCTGAGAGCGCTGCTCACCGAGCGGCTGGCGGCGGCCGCGGAGCAGATCGTGGCTCTGCTGGAGGAAACCGTGGCGGAGTACGAGCGGGAGAACCGCCGGCAGAGGTTGCTGCTCGATGCCGTGCTGAAGCCCCGAGTCAGGCTGGACAGAGCAGGTGAGTCCCCCAGGGACCTGCTGGGCCCCTCATTCAGCCAGGAAGTGGAGCTGCAGCAGGGCCGGTTCTAGATGGCATTTGTAAGGGGGCACATGGTGGCGACTGAGGCGGGAAAGGGTGTGATGGTGTTGGGGGGGGGGGGGGGGTAAGTGGGTCTCTGGATCACTGTTGTTGTCATGTAATTGGATTGCACTTTGTCAGACCTTCACCCTCAGACCGGTCCAACCTGGTCCCACATGAAGGCTAAAGCCCAGTTCACTCCAAGATTTTAGGCGTCAGTGACTTCCCTCCCCCAATCAGGCTGAGGCATTCATGACCACCACACTACAGTAATGAGGGTGAACAGATCCAAGACAGTGGACTGGGAGGTCACATGTGATGTGGGCCAAAAAAAAGGACACCCAGCACTGCTGGATATCAGGACTTGTGGCAGTGACTCAAACGGAGCTGCAGCCAATGACAGCAGACATGGGAGCTCTGGCAGTGGGGGAGTGACGCAGAGCCAACAACAACAATGAGGAGGGGCATGGATTCTATGAAGGGTTCACCACATCCTTGGACACAGGATTTTTGGCTCCATGGTAGCGCACTAAGGACCTGGAGGGCTGCGTTCTGCTCCGCCTCCATGTTTACAATGAAAGGGGCGTGCGCTGCATCCAAGACTTTCCTGGCCAGCTGTGCAGTTGGCCACGCCTCCTGACGGGGAAAATCCTGTAGTCTGAACACTCCTGTGCGCCAACAAATCTTGTTGTGTGAACAGCAGCCTGATTGAGCGTCGATGGTGTGAACAGCAGGGCCTGTCGCTAACAAAAAGTAGTTTGAACAGGGTTTTAGCTTCTGCTGGTGGAACTCTGAGGGTCCCTGAGGCCCCAAACCCCTGACCAGGAGGAGGTGGCAGTCCCTCGGGGCCAAATGAAAAAGAAAACTAAAAATATATCTCTCATCAGATGACAACAACTAAGTCTTGACATCTGCCTTCATTGGATGGCCTGCATCAAATATATTCAAACCAACAAGAACACTCGTCACTGTTGCCAATAGCAACAAAACTAAAAAGGGTCGGCCAGGTTCTTAAAGAGAAATCCCTTCACCAAGTCTTGAAAACCAAAACTGATCACTAGAAAGTAAATCAATAACATAGAACATCCATCCAGATCTTGAGAACCAACAACAGAAATGATCTTAACTGGACGGTCCAATTCTGAGATCAACTTACAAAATAAAGTCAGAATTATAAGAGCTCTCAATATAGCCGATATTTACCAAACTGAAGGGTTGGCGTTGTGTTAAACCTCTTTTTTGCAGAGCCAGAAAACCTGGAGAGAACCCACGTAGGAACAGGGAGAACATGCAGACTCACACAGAAAGATCCTGTGCCTGAGCAGGGGCTAGAACCCAGAACCTTGTTGCTGTGAGCCGACAGGCTGAACCACTGCACCACCGTTCCTCCTATAATGGAAACTATACAGGCCTATTAAAAAAATCTTTTTGTTCACTGCCCAGCTGGCCTGGGCTGGACCGGCCATCAAGAATTGTCCCACTTTTCCCAGTGGAGAGGACATCCCTGGATCCCACACACTGACCGGGACACTGGGAGGCGGTACTCCTGCTAATGCTAGCCAGCAAGTGTCTCCGGTCTTGTTGTGTCCATAATCTGGGTCCTTGTGTTCTGACTGAGCAGGAGTGGAACAACATGGAAGTGTTTAATAGTGTTTTTAGAACCGTGAAACCTCACCAGGCTCAGGACCTGCTGGGTGCCATCTTGGCTGCTTCCTAATCAACATGTAGGTGGCGCCGTCAGGTTTCTGGGATGCATCCCTGTCGCCGCCATCTTGCTGAGACCCTTGAACCTGTTCACTGGATTGCTACTGCTTTTGGGTATTTGTGTGGAAGAGAAACACCAATACTAAGTAACAGGGGTGGAATCTTTGACTCTCTCACGATTCGATTCTGATTTTTGTCCAGTTTGCTGACTGGTCGTCAGTAGCAGGACGTCTCTTTTCATTGAGTTGATTTCTGTTTCTGTCTGTTGCTCCACTGTTTCAGAGTCAAATGAAGAGATTTATGATGTTGCTGATTGTGTCCTGCAGATGTGGAGCAGCTGCTGGTGATTAAAGAAGAGGTTCCCCCTGAGCTGCAGGACCCAGAGCCCCCCCACATTAAAGAGGAGTGGGAGGAGCTCTGGACCAGTGAGGAGGGAGGGCAGCTTCAAGGGCAGGAGGAGGCTGATATCACCAAGTTCCCCTTCACTCTGGTCCCTGTGAAGAGTGAAGAGGACAAAGAGAAACCTCAGTTCCCACAGCTTCATCAGAGTCTAACTGAGGAGAACTTGAAAGAAGAGTCTCTGAGCAGCAGCCCAGTTCATCCTCTGAAAACAGAAGCTGATGGAGAAGAGTGTGGAGGACCAGAACCAGAACCAGCCAGCAAGGTAGATCCAGATCCACTTGTACAACCCCAGACTGAAGACCAGATGTCAGACTCTTCTGAAGCTGAGACTGAAATCAGTGAGGATGATTGGGTCAGACCTGATAACACGGCCTCCTCTAAACACAAGGAACCCTTTGGCTCAAGGAGGAATTTGCTTCAGAAATTGAGCCCAGGACAGGAAGGGACTCATTGCAGTTCAAAAGATCAAAAAGTACAGACTGAAAGAGAATCAGAAATCATCAGGAACGTGACCTTTGGTCCTTCTGAATCTGAGACAGAAGTCAGTGAGGATGAGCATCCTTTTAGGTGCTCAACATGCAGTAAAGTTTTTAGATTTAGAAGTGGTTTAGGTACACACATGAGAACACACAGTGGGGAGAAACCATTCCCCTGCTCAGTTTGTGGCAAAAGATTCACAGTCAAGGGACATCTGAAAAAACACATGAGAACACACACAGGGGAGAAACCGTTCCCTTGCTCAGTTTGTGGCAAAAGATTCTCAGTCAAGGGACATCTGAAAAAACACACGAGAACACACACAGGGGAGAAACCGTTCCGTTGCTGAGTTTGTGACAAAAGATTCTCAGTTAGTGAACGTCTGAAAACACACATGAGGACACATACTGGGGAGAAACCATTCCACTGCTCAGTGTGTGGCAAAAGTTTTTCAGTTAGGGAACGTCTGAAAACACACACGAGGACACATACTGGGGAGAAACCATTCCCCTGCTCAGTTTGTAGCAAAAGATTCTCTGTAAAGGGACATCTGAAATCACACATGAGAACACACACTGGTGAGAAACCATTCTCCTGCTCAGTTTGTGGAAAAAGATGTTCACAAAAGGGAAATCTAGCATCTCACATGAGAATGCACACTGGGGAGAAACCATTCTCCTGCTCAATTTGCAGCAAAAAATATACAGACAATGGAAATCTCAAAAGACACATGAGAACACACAATGGGGAGAAACCATTTGCCCCGCCCTGTCTCTAAAGTTGATCAAGAGTATCCAGATAATGTCTCTAGCATGTCTTTGGGTTGTGGGAGGCAGCCTGCTGAAAATGACACTGCAGGAGCCTTTGGTGAAGTACCTTTTTGTAGTAGTACACATGCAGTATATGCTAAGTACAGGCACCCACACAGACACAGTGGTCCGGCTCAGGCAGAATGCGTTGCCGCTGGGCACTAGTGAAACAAATATGCGGTTGCTATGTGACAGATTGGTTGGATTTCTGATGTATCAGGACCAGGACTGACGTTAGTCCCTGACCACCCGGGAGTAACACACAGGATTAATTTTTTTACAGTGAAG
The DNA here is from genome assembly GCF_037954235.1 of Aulostomus chinensis. Taxonomy (NCBI): domain Eukaryota; kingdom Metazoa; phylum Chordata; class Actinopteri; order Syngnathiformes; family Aulostomidae; genus Aulostomus; species Aulostomus chinensis. The sequence continues at coordinate 56,211,713 of NC_141320.1, read as the reverse complement.
GTCTTCTTCTTCTACAGGTGAATTAAAGTGTAACAGCTGTCCACACACCTTATAACTGTCCTTATAACTCCGTCATGTAATAAACTTTCTGTACTCTTTCAAAGTTCTCAGTGCTTTTGTTGACATGTAGAGGCCCTACTTGATCACCACAGAGGTGTTCTGCTATTTTGAGTGGATGTTATTGTTATGATTTTTCTGCTTATCTGCTGCCCCCACGACCTGCGTTGGGAGCTAATTAGTAGTATGCACCACAACTGGGTTCCATTTGCAGTCGTTTGAAATAATAAAAACACAAGAACACACCTGAGGTTCCTTTTTAGCTGGAATTTTCCTTTAGGAGCTTTAAGAGTGAGGAGAAGGATTTTGAACTCTGTTCTGCATTGGTGATGTGGTCTCTCCTCCTAGTTCCTGTCCATGCACATGCAGCTGCATTCTGGAGCAGCTGCAGTCTTGAAGGGGAGGTTCACTTTTTTGGACCTTTGGCCTTCCCAGCTCACCCAGGGTGCTACCAGCAACTGGAGACAGTTTTGGACCCATTGGGTCTGGTCCTGCTGACGTTATCTGCAATTCTAGTGCTGGCGTGAGTTGTTGATAGAATCATTATGGATCAAAAACTTTTCCTAAGTCGCGTTTCTTTTTGTGGGTCAAACCTCAGATCACAGGCGTAATTTTACCTCTCCTCTAGTCAATAGTAGTGGACTGAAGTTACAGCTTACACACAAATATCCAGTCATTTCTACCAGTGCTGTCTCTGTGCTGGGCTGGGCTCTAAAACCAGACTAAAACCCTCAAATCAACTCTTGTTATGGAGGAAGTCACTCAGCTGATTAGCAGCTGCTTTCTCCAGGATTTTAGAGAGGAGGGGAGGTTAGCTGTCAGTCCATAGTTGGCTAGAACCTCAGGGTCTAGAGGAGGCTTCTGAAGCAGTGGTTTCATGACAGCTCCTTTCAAGGACTGTGGTTCATGTCCTGTTACTACAGAGAGAGGAATCAGATTTACTAAAGATAGACAGATAGATTGATACTTTATTAATCCCCAAGGGGAAATTCCACTTCCACACTCAAATGCCTGATACAGCGATCACAACAGTCACAATTATTACAGGTCAATCGTAATAATGGTACACTTCAGAATTAACGACAGCACATATACATTTGTTGTGTATGTACGCTAAACTTGAACAGTCCGTTGTCCCAATGGAGGCAAGTGAGAGTGAGGCCTGCAGCCAGACTACAAGGTCGGCGCTGCCACCCCAAGGGAGGTGGAGAGGGCAGAGGCAGGGGTCAGGAAATCACGGGGGAGGGGAGGATAGTACGCGCCATTTACGTCACCAAGGCAGAAGGAGTTCTCCTGGAGGATAAACAATGGGGCAGCCGATAAGGAAGCTGTGGGTTTGGGCAGACGAGCAAACATTCCAATCTGTCTTCTCTTTCAGTCCAATCCAAATTGTAAAGTCAAATTTCTTGTCTTCAACATCACTCTCCTCTTCGCAGAGTGGCCAACTGCTCCGAGATGGTTTCCATCTTGGGTTTCAGTTCAAGAGTCTGTTGTTGCCCCGCTCTGCCAACCTCAGTCATTGCGTTGTCAATGACTGAGGTTGTGTGAGCTGCACATCACATCAAGTGTTGATGCCCACCAAGGGTGTCTTTTTAAAAAGAGGAATATTACGCCTCCATTTCACACAGACAAGACGGCAAATTCCCGCCTCTACCAGGCCGCAAATTTGGCACATTTTCTGTCTAAAAAGGGCTGGAGAGAGATGGAGGTGAGGGAGGAGAGGAGACAGAGAGGTGGGGAAGAGAAGAGAGAGAGACCAGACATTATGTTTGCTGCTCCATTTTGATTGTTGCTCTCCAGCTTCAGCTCAATAAAAACCTCTTCATCACATCAGTCCCATGTGGAGCTGCGTTGTTCCAACAACACTGAGCTCTCAGCTCATAGCAGTTCTACAATAAAGGTTCCAACACAACGTTCCATTGATCCATGAACAAAGCAGGCAGTGAGACCATGATGATGTCACATCTGTCCACTGTCCAGATGTCAGAGCTGAAAATGATACGATGCCATGTTCCCTTCAACAACAGTCCAGCAGAAAGCCACCATGAAGACCTGAGGAGAAGCAAGGCAGCTCACCACAGTCAGGAACTCCCAGTCACCTCAACAAGGTTTCTGTCCACTCACGTTCAACCAGACCAGCAGATCACCTGCATCCCCACTGCCTTACCACCAGAGGGCAGTAGAATATTAACCATGGAGGCTCCCACTGAGGAATGAACACCACCACCAGCAGACGGCTCTCCCTCCCTGACAGCATTTAAAGGAGATGAATGATGGATCATCAGACTCCATCATTAACTGTGACTCAGGGCCGCTCCCTCTGCTCTGACTCTCTTTGATTGTTTGTCTTTGTTTATTCAATCAAGTTGTTCCTCCTCTCTCCCTTCTTGCTGCTCTACAGTGCAGTAACATCATGAGTTGTGTCAAACCATCTCTGTCAGCTCTGCGAGTGTCTGGAGTGACGTCTCCAAGGACACTTGCTGCCAGGACTACAGAGTAAACATCAACATCTGTTTGCATCTGGCTTCAACTGTACTTTTCCTCTAGGTTCAACTTTGCTAGGTTACAGTGACTTGTGTACAGAGTAGTGACTTGATCAGCTGGTGGTGATGATGTAGCTTTAGGATGCTAACACAGTTGTTACTCAGGGCACCGCTGGTTGTAATTTAGAGTCCAATGAGAAACGCTCAGTCTCAGGTTCCAGCTTATCAGTGAGTTCTTTGAGGGTCAGAGACTTACATACAAATATAAAAACCAGTTGAAACACTTCCTGGAATTTTAAGAGGATTGAATACAAACAAGGAAGCACGTAAGACAGAGTAATAATACCAGTAAAGCAATGAAGGCACATGGAGGATCAGACATGAATCAAAAGATTTATCTGAGACTCAAGTGGACGGCAAAGGTAGCAGGTGAGAAGGTGTTCAGGATGAAGGGTCAGTGACCTCCAAACAAAGAAAACTCCTGAATGGAGGTTGAGCAGAGTCTGAGGAGTCAGGTGGAGCTGGCAGTGAGACAGGAGTTGAGGCCTGAACAGACGCAGCACTGGTCTTTGTTACTGTGACAGCACGACAACCAACAGGACCTGCTTACGTTCTCAGCTGGATTGTTCTCATCAATGTACGGAACCTCTCCAACGACCTGGTGGGGGGACGGCCTACCAAGCCTCCACCTCAACGACCGTGGCTCCCACTGGGATTCGCGATGCTCTTCTCAAGCACAAGGTGGCTTCTGTCTGCTGGTCAGGATGGAGATTCAAGGCTCACGGGAGGTCAACAGTATTGTGACCGTGAAAAGGGGGAGAGGAGAAGTTCTGTTTAAAGTTAAAGAACAAAGAAACAAAAAAGTAAGCAGAAGAGGAAGAAAAGAGGAGAGACGGACCAGCAGCTGGAGGAGCTCACGGAAAAATAAGAAGCGCTGAAGAGCCTGAACCCAACCCAACTGTAACGGATGGTGTCCTGACTATTATAATAAACTGGTCCGCCGTGAGGGGTGACCTTTGACCTGTGTGGGGCTGCTGGCCAATCAGCACCCTTTGCCGTCCTCAGTACTTCTCAGATATTCCTGTATTAAACAGGTCAACAGAGGGCAGTCATGCATCCCTCAGATCCTCCAGAGCAGGGGTTTTCAGTTAAAATTCTCCTGGGTCCAGTTTTCAAACCTCTTCAAGCTTGGGTCTGGAGGCCAACACAGTTTTTCATGACTGCTGATTTCAGTGATGGGCCCACGCCTGCATGTTAGCCAGCAGTTGAGCTGTGCTTTATGATCCAGGGGCATCTTTAGCCGATGGAGGTAGACTTTAAGCCTGTTGTATCAGTGTCTGTTTGGTCAACAATGAACTTTCAGATCGAATGAAGTCGCCGACATTTCAATAATAGTCGTATTTATTGTCTGCTTTTTTCCACATTAACCTTAAACCTATTGTCCAGCAGGGGGCAACATAAAGAGAAGAGTGAAATGAAAATGGATTCAAAAATACTCCGAATTTACTGGCTTTTGACTGCATGTATATGACTATGTGAGTGTGTGAGTGTGTGTGTGAGTGTGTGTGTGAGTGTGTGTGTGTGTGTGTGAGTGTGTGTGAGTGTGTGTGTGTTTGTGTGTGTGTGAGTGTGTGTGAGAGTGTGTGTGTGAGTGTGTGTGTGTGTGTTTGTGAGTGTGTGTGTGTTTGTGAGAGTGGGTGTGTGTGTGAGTGTGTGTGTGTTTGTGAGAGTGTGTGTGTGTGTGTGTGAGTGTGTGTGTGTTTGTGAGAGTGGGTGTGTGTGTGAGTGTGTGTGTGTGTGTGTGAGTGTGTGTGTGTGTGTTTGTGAGAGTGTGTGTGTGTGTGTTTTGAAGATGACTTCTTGACTCCATTTTTGTTGTCACTCTTCTCTTAATGTTCAGTTTCACTCATTAAAATGAAGCAGCTTTGACGTGTTTACTTCTCTTGTACGTCAACAACTTTGGTCTTTAAGCTCCTGACAAACACACCACACGTCACTCACTCTATAGATTAAATCTGCTGATAACACAAAACATGTGACCCTGCATGACGTTTTGCTCCAACTTTCCAGAACTAATAGGAGGAACAGCATGGATCGTTCTGAGCAAGAACTCTGACATCACCATCGTCATGAACAAGAAGGCAGTAGGACTCAACTTCAACAAATCTGAAATGTCCCCTTAAGCTCCTGCTACTTTGAACTGATGCCTAAACCTTCAGTTTCCATTCATCACTCAGAACCTCTCACAACCCCAGAAGAACAAGCAAAGGTTTGGAGCAGTAAAGCCTTCAATAATGACATCATCATGTTTGAGGGTTTTCTTCCCTCAAACTGTTTCTACCAACACGACAGAATCCTGGAAATATTTCAGGTGTTGACCTCCCAGCAGCCTGAAGGTCAACCTGCATTATCTGTTATGTTGCTGAGCAGAGGAAGGAGCTCAATGGTAGAGCGCTAGCTTAGCATGTGAGAGGTGGTGGGATCGGTGCCCTCGTTCTCCAGAAGACTTCAGCTTGTTCTGTTGTTGAGCTCTGATGAAACCACTGACTTTGAGCCACACACAAAGTGAAGGAGAGACTTAAGATTGATGGCACCTGAGGAGCTTCTAGGTTTCCTAAAATCAACTGGAAATTCATTCACCAGTTAAACAGTGACTCTGACAGAGGGGATGTAGCTCAGTGGTAGAGTGCATGCTGAGCATGTATGAGGCCCTGGGTTCAATCCCCGGCATCTCCAGCTGGTCCTGTGTAGCCTTCATCTTACCTGCTACAGTGATCCTTAAATGTGACAACAGTCGATTAACTATCAGAAGACATCTTCTACATGTTCAAGGTGGGCGAACTTTCCACAAATATTCAAAATTACTTTTGAAAATGAAAACATGGATCAAACCTGCCCTGTCAATCACCCACAATGGGCGGATCGTCCCACTCCCTATCAGGTTCCCCACTCCGTGACCCAGGAGGCTCCCTCTCCCTATCAGGACTAGAAATCTATTGGGGTCTCCCTGCTCAGGTAGGAGTCCTGCCCACAACGTTAAACTGTTGATGTTCTAGAGGAGACAACATCTGATCTTTGTTAGATCCACCAGTCAAAGGTTTTCTTTAAAGGCTGTAGCAGCTGAGAATGAGGGAGAGACAGAATTAATAACCATCTTAGTGAGGACATTTTGAAACATGATGACATTTTGCCACAGTTATTATTGACTTGTAGCACTGCAAAAATCATCTCCCCTCCAAAAACCCTCTTCTCCAACTCTGTACTCAAATTGTCTCCTCATCAGGCACCACAGGATCCAGGATGTTCAGTCAAAAAATCATTAGTGATTTTAAAAATGGCCATCAGACACAAAATAAGACTTCAAGCAGGTTTACAACTTTATTTCATGTTGACACATTTTGTCCATTTTGCCTCCACACTGTCCTTCATCACAGCATTTAACATCAGGACTGCTCCCAGATCAGCTCCATGACCTCATCCCAGCACCACAGTACCGCCCAAGTTCATCAAGGTTGGCCAACATGAGCAGGTCTAGATTCACCTCCATCTTTGGAGGCTGTTGAATTTCCTCCTGAGGACCGTCAGGCTGTTTCCTTACTTTGCTGTGACCCAACAGCAGACAGCAACAAGGACTGTGGTGAACTTGGTAAAACCACCATCTGGAGTCTGGACCAAGATGCTGATGTGATCCTTTGATGAGTTTAGAATCAGTCAGAGATCAATGCTCAGAACCCAGAGATCAGAGACTGAATTCAGACATCAAACACAGAATGCAGAGATCAAAGACAGAATTCAACGATCAATCAATGTGAGGAACCAGCGTCTCATGTGAAGATGCTTCTGAACTCATGAAGTGAAATCCTACCAAATAGAGATGAATGAGTCCAACTGGACCTGAACAGGAGAGAAATAAAGGGGTTGTAATGTAATTGCTATTTATTTCCAGGCCAGGTGAGGGTTGGATTTTGTTCTTTCATGTTGAAGTGAACTGACAGTGGGACTGTGGACCTGGGCTGAAGTCCAGCTCACTGCTGGTTTAATAAACCACCTGATTGTTTTTTCCAATCAGCTCTGATCTGATGGAAGAAACAAAAAGCCAAACTTCATTCGTCCGTGTCCAAACTCCAAGTCTGTTGATGTGCAGCACTCCAGTTATTTGTTTCTTTCCAGACAGAAGCAGGTTGGTGGAGGAATAAAACCTCAAGAGTGAACAAACAGCAATGAGAGAAGTGAATCCTGCACTCAGAGAAGTTGTGTCTGCACTCGCCAACCAGGAAACGCGTCTATCTTCTGTGTGACTGAGGCAGCTGCTGAGAGCTGCGTTTCTCAGCTGTGTGGGGGCGGGACTCTGTCTGGCAGACAGTTGACCTGTCAATCACACACAATGTTGTGGGACACAGACACAAAATGCGAGGTGCCATTTCCATTCTGGGTCAATCAGCTCTGGGACCGTTTTGTCTTTTGAATGAAGAAATGCGTTCATTTTGGGTAGCAGCTTGTAAAAATGCCCCGGCTCAACCACCAGACCTCTGTGTACACTGTCAAGAAAAAAAACTGAAAAAAAACAGTAAAAAGTCTGACAGCAGAGTTTCCAGACGAACACTGTCAAATTACAGTAATTAACTGTTCCAAAAAATTACATGGAATAAACTGTAAAAATACACAGAAGGTTTCACAGTCCCAACTAATGAAATTACAGTCCATTTAGTGTTGATAAATGTGCATTCAACTGCAGGAAAACAGGCCCATCACGTAAAAAAACATGAAGAACAAGGACCTTTCAGGTTCTTCTCTAAGTTCAGGGCTCTTACTGGTTCATTTATGAAACAAACCAGTCTATGAGCAGGAATTTCCCATTAAAAAAGTTCATTTGACAGTGGAAAAGCAAGCATAGTCCATCAAAATAGCCAAGTTTAAGGTCAAGTACTGTCAATTGAAGCTATTTAGTTGTTACTTTATGAAACTGAGCCAACTTTCTACAGTGATTTCCTGTTAGATTCTGGTTTCTCCAAGTATAAAAACTATGACAATGTATAAACACAGAATCTGTACTTTGAACAATAGAGAATTTCTGCATATTTACAGTATCAGTCCATCACTTAAGAGGATTGGAATGGTAACAAATCATTGGACAATGGAAATCATTTATCCTTTAACAAAACAACTTCAGAGTTGATAACTGCACTTCAAACTTTGAACTGGTGTCCACATCAATGTGGAATTTGAGGAGGCCACAGCCACCAAATTTCCCAGAGTTCTTGACTATTTGCAGTCTCTTCCCTTGGAGAAGTCAAGTGGAACTACAAGACAAGGAGCAGAAATCCAAGCTGCTGGTGGACCACGTGGTGCTGTGTTGATGCTACTTTCACACTCAAAGGGGATCGTGCAGGAATGTTCCACACGGTTGACCAAACTTCCATTGCAGAAGAGATTCAGGCAGTTCCACCCACGCCATGCATCCTTGTATGCTGTAAGTGTGAGGCAATACAATACAGTATGTTTCAGTGACATATATTTAGACAGAAGACCTTGGTTTATTGGGTGATGTTTATTGACATGCCAATTGGATTGTGGTGCCAATATGGCTGACTTGGTCGGTGTAAATCTTATCATCACAAAACAAAGTACACACAAATGTTCAAATTACTTTTCTAGACTTTAGTCCCCAAAGGAATTTCAGGCACCTGAAAGTGACTTTCATAAATCTGTGTGTCTGTGTACAGTACATGTCCCTAAAATGGACATTAAAATTATTGGTCCCCAATCTCAAGGATAAAATGATGCTACAGTGATGTAGTGAGAAATGCTAAAAACCTCAAAATGATGCTGACAGGAATGTAGTGAGAATTGCTACTAACCTCAAAATGATGCTAAAGTGATGTAGTGAGAGTTGCTTAAAACCTCAAACTGATGCTATAGTAATGTAGTGAGAGTTGCTACTAATCTCAAATGATGCTGAAGTGATGTAGTGAGAGTTGCTACGAACCTAAGAAATCATTCTACCAAAAAAAAAGAAAAAAAAAAGAAATGATCCTCCACTAATGTAGTGAGAGTTTCTACTATCCTTAAAATGATGCTACAGTCATTTAGTGAGGGTTTCTACTAACCTCAAAATGATGCTGACAGTGATGTAGTGAGAGTTGCTACAAAAATTAAAATGATACCACAGTGATGTGGTGAGAGTTGCTACTATCCTCAAAATAAAGCTACAGTGATGCAGTGAGAGTTTCTCCTATCCTCAAAATGATGCTACAGTGATGTAATGAGAGTTGCTACTAATCGAAGAAATGACGCTACAGTGACGTAGTGAGAGTTGCCAAAAACCTGAAAATGACGCTGACAGTAATGTAGTGAGAGTTTTTACGAACCTCAAAAAGATGCTGCCAGTAATGTAGTGAGAGTTGCTACTAACCTATAAATGATGCTGACAGTAATGTAGTGAGAGTTGATACTAATCTATAAATGATGCTACAGTAATGTAGTGAGAGTTGATACTAATCTATAAATGATGCTACAGTAATGTAGTGAGAGTTGATACTAATCTATAAATGATGCTACAGTAATGTAGTGAGAGTTGATACTAATCTATAAACGATGCCACTGTGATGTAGTGAGAGTTGCTTTAAACCTCAAAATGATGCTACAGTGATGTGGTTAGAGTTGCTAAAAACCTCAAAACAATGCTACAGTTATGTTTTGAGAGTTGCTACTATCCTCAAAATGATGCTAAAGTGATGCAATGACAGTTGCTACTAATCTCAGAAACAATGCTACAGTGATGTACTGAGAGTTGCAACTAACCTAAGAAATGATTCTACAGTGATGTAGTGAGAGTTGCTACTAATCTCAAAATGATGCCACAGTGATGTAGTGAGAGTTGCTACGAACCTCAAAATGATGCTAAAGCGATGTGGTTAGAGTTTCTAAAAACCTCTAAATGATGCTACAGTGATGTAGTGAGAGTTGCTACTCATCTCAAAATGATGCTACAGTGATGTAGTGAGAGTTGCTACTCATCTCAAAATGATGCTACAGTGATGTGGTGAGAGTTTCTAAAAACCTCTAAATGATGCTACAGTGATGTAATGAGAATTTCTACTAATTTCAAAATGATGCTAAAGTGATGTAGTGAGAGTTAATGCTAATTTCAAAATGATGCTACAGTGATGTAGTGAGAGTTGCTCCTGATTTCAAAATGATGCCACAGTGATGTAGTAAGAGTTGCTCATGACATCAAAATGATGCTAACACTAACGTGAGCTTCATCAAGACCCAGGCCACTATTTGGGGTCATGCATCATTGTGTCTGACCAATGGTCCAACTTCATCAGTCAGTCAGTCAGAGACATTAGCATTTGTCGGCCTGGCCTGCTGCCAACACTGCTTTAGTTGATTTACCTGTGCAGCCATGTCACGCTCCTCTCGGCCACCTCCACGGTCAGACGCCAGGTTAAACCAGCCAATGGCGTAAGAATCACTCTCAGAATCTGAAGCGCTCGTAGCTGCAGGGTTTTTCCACACAGCTTCTGTTGAGAGACAAAGTCCATCGCTTGATTAACTCTCACCAACAGAAATGTGCAGTTTTCCACTCAGGACAGCTGCTGCATGCTGCTGTTTGTAAAAAGAAGGTCCAGTGGATCCGTTCAGTTCTACATTATTCAGCAGAGAGATGTCACCATTGAATAATGACCATATTTCCTAAAATTATAGCTCAACCACAGAGGGACCAGGCTACTAGAATGACCTCTGTTTACTAGAAGTGCTTCTCCTATGGTGGTGAACTCCTCAGCTGTCAGTGGAGTCAAATCTGTCTTAGAGAGGCCAGAGGTTCCCACACTGGTTCCCTCTCATCATGCAGCCCTGACAGCTGTGTGTGCTGTTCCAGCGTGTTGGCACCTCACTGATGAGTTTCAGGGTTGGCCCTCCCATCTGTTGCTGCACCTGAGCCAGCTTCTCCTTGGCTGTAGTGCTGATCTGAAGGATGTGACAGTGTTCCTGGCTTTGTGTCTGATGATGGAAGTGGGGATCTGATCACAGGATTTTCTGACTCCTAGATTCAGACGATGTGCAGTGCAGACTGAGTGGTGAATTTGGAGCTGTCTAGTGGATGCTGTCATGTTTGGTGCTGCGTCGCTCACAAGACACTTGACTTTGTTGGTGATGGCCCAGTCCTCCATCATGCCTCTTTGGACTGGGGCCAAACTGTCAGCAGGGTGACTTTGTGGAAAGTCTTGCACTCCCAACACATTCATTCTCACTAATGCAGTGACAGGTCAGAGCCAAGGGAGCCTCCATGTCCACAGATGTCCACATGGCAGCTGGACTTCCTTTTTCACTCCTTCCCGTTCCTCCTGGTACTTTTTGGCCACCGTTTGTTTGATGGTCTGAAAATGACACCCAGAGTAAATCAATACATTGAAATTAGAGATGAAATAAACTGGAGTGCTTTAGATCATTTCCACACAAACCTTTCTGGTTGGCAAACATATGAGGCTCAAGGACCTGAACCAGTTCCCTGAACCCTTCCCTCTCAACAGTGCTGAGGGGCTGGCAGTCCTTCAGGATCAAATTCAGCAGAGCCTCATCCAGCATCTGCTTCCTGGAAGCTGGATGGTTAAAGATGAAGGAGAGAAGAAATGAATAGGAATTAATGATCAATGAAGCAACTGTGAGTCAGTTGGAGAGTGGCTGTATACCTGAGTTCATCCTGGTGGATCTGGGACTTCATTCTCATGCCTGGCCCCATCATGCCTCAGCACTGAAGAGGTGCTTTTGTTGAGATGAGACGCTTCTGTCCAACAAATGCGACATTCAACCTGCAGAAAAGAACATGAGTGCTCAGCTAAAAGTTCCTTTCTTCATGGTGACTGGTGTTTCTTAGTCTTAGACCACCAGGTTTCCAATGAGGTGTATCGGATACGTTGTTGTGTGCCGCTGAAATCCGTCCAATTCCGGCGTTGTTTCCTCATGAAATATGTTTGCCTTAAAGCTCATTAAAGTGTTGAACCACAATATCGTTCACCATAACTGAGTCAACTTCAAGATAACCTACTTCTACATTCCAGTCCCGGCTGCTCCTGTTCTGCTGCAGTCCAGAAAACAACAACCCGATACAATTGGCGCTCCTTCCCACAGCTCCGGCCCGGATCCGCATGGTTCCGCTGACTGACTGTGAGACGCGCTCCCTCCAGAGTGGCACAGCCCGATGGGGGTCCTTATCTGGCACGGGGGCGTAAGACAGGTGCGACTGGAAAGCCTGGTTTATTCTGCGTCGAGGGAACGCGTTGCTCTGCTCTTCACCGCCAAGCCGCTAGGGGGTGTGGCTTTGTCTTTGTATTGTTTACGGGGCTCTTGTCGGATTCCTTGGTTTTCTTCCGGTCACAGACAACAATTGTTGGCCATTTGTCAGTCTTTGTAGTGCCAAGAATACTCCTTTCTTCGGCTTGGTCCATTTTTTCTTGGAGCCTTCACCACAGAAACTTTGAAAATGGCGGTGTTGTTGGGCTGCGACTGAACCGGAAATGACGTTTTGAGCGGACCAATCACAGTCCTCGACGTTGACGTCACCACGCGTCGACGCGACGGAGAAGCATAAATCAGGCTTTAGTGGTTTCGAATCTCACGCCAAGCCAGAGAACCAGGTCCTGAATCAGTCACGTGGTCACTGCCGGTCGGCGAGGTTTTGGACGTCACTAAGTACGTCATCAATACGCGTTTTTCGAAACGAAGTCCTGGATCACTCCACTCATCACTACCGCTGCTACCAGGTTAGCGAGTTAAGCAAACGTTAGCGAGTCTGGAGTGGCACAGAGAACAGAGCTTGGACTCTGCTCGTTTTGAAGAAGAAGAAGAAGAAGAAAAGAAGCGGAAGGCCTCGGTCTTTGTCTCCGGAAGGCTGAGTGGCGCCGGTAGAACCTCAACATGTGCGCCGCGCAGCTGCTGCGGGTGTCGGTCCAGGAGCGGATCCTCGCCGCCGCTGAAGACTTCCTGCTGCAGCTGGGAGAAGGAGACTCAGCGGCTGGAGTCCCGGTGCTGAGAGCGCTGCTCACCGAGCGGCTGGCGGCGGCCGCGGAGCAGATCGTGGCTCTGCTGGAGGAAACCGTGGCGGAGTACGAGCGGGAGAACCGCCGGCAGAGGTTGCTGCTCGATGCCGTGCTGAAGCCCCGAGTCAGGCTGGACAGAGCAGGTGAGTCCCCCCACACTGACCAGGAGAACCGGTGTTGTGTCGCTCCCAGCAGCATCGACCGAAAGCGATGTCTGTCTGTTTATTCCAGCGCCTCAAAAAACTGCTCCTTTGAGTTTGGACTCGCCAGGTTGGCTATCAAGTGATGCTCCAGTGTAGAATCGTGCCAATGCCAGCCAGCAAGTGTCTCCGGTCCAGTTGTGTCAGCCAGTATCTTTGTGTTTGGTCCTGTTTGGCTCCTCATAACCACTGCAGGCAGGTTTCTCCTCCTCTTAATCAAACTAAGGATCGTTCCAGGCTCACTAATGAGCCCCTCCACTCCATTCAGGCCCAGGTTTAAAATCCTGTCAGCTCAATTCTCTCAGTGAGCAAAGAAGTGGAGGAGCAGAACACAAGAGGGGAAGGAAGTCAAGGGTTCACCTGTTGAGGGATTTCCTCTCTGTGAGATTGAGACTGAGTCAAGATGTGAGACAGGACAAGAGAAACTCAAGCTTTGGCTCCTTTGTGTTATTTTTCTGAAATGGAGCACTTGATTTGAACATGCACAGTTTTATTAATATTCTCTTATTTTGAAATGCAGCCCTACCTTTATTAGTCAATGAGACACCATCATACACATCTGCAGTCATTCAAGTATGTTCAGTTTGAAGTTACGTGATAACAGATCTTAGTTGATTTCTGTTTCTGTCTGTTGCTCCGCTGTTTCAGAGTCAAATGAAGAGATTTCTGATGTTGCTGTTTGTGTCCTGCAGATGTGGAGCAGCTGCTGGTGATTAAAGAAGAGGTTCCCCCTGAGCTGCAGGACCCAGAGCCCCCCCACATTAAAGAGGAGTGGGAGGAGCTCTGGACCAGTGAGGAGGGAGGGCAGCTTCAAGGGCAGGAGGAGGCTGATATCACCACGTTCCCCTTCACTCTGGTCCCTGTGAAGAGTGAAGAGGACGAAGAGAAACCTCAGTTCCCACAGCTTCATCAGAGTCTAACTGAGGAGAACTTGAAAGAAGAGTCTCTGAGCAGCAGCCCAGTTCATCCTCTGAAAACAGAAGCTGATGGAGAAGAGAGTGGAGGACCAGAACCAGAACCAGCCAGCAAGGTAGATCCAGATCCACTTGTACAACCCCAGACTGAAGACCAGATGTCAGACTCTTCTGAAGCTGAGACTGAAGTCAGTAAGGATGAGCGTCCCTTTAGGTGCTCAACATGCACTCAAGGTTATAGTTACAAAAGTAGGTTGGATAAACACATGAGAACACACACTGGGGAGAAAACGTTCTCATGCTCAGTTTGTGGCAAAAGATTTTCAGAAAAGGCATATCTGAAAAGTCACATGAGAACACATACTGGGGAGAAACCATTTTCCTGTTGTATCTGTGGCAAAACATTCTCACTTAGGGGACATCTGAAAACACACATGTACATTCACACTGGGGAGAAACCAGTCCCCTGCCCTGTCTGTGGCAAAAGGTTCTCAGAAAATGAACAACTAACAAGACACATGAGAACGCACACAGGGGAGAAACCATACCCCTCCTCAGTTTGTGGCAAAAGATTTTCCAGAAAGGGGGATCTGAAAATACACACGAGCATGCACACAGGGGAGAAACCATTCCCCTGCTCGGTATGTGGCAGAAGATTCTTAGATAAGAGACACCTGAAAACACACATGAAAACACACCCTTGAAATAAGCCATTTGTCACAATGTCGCTCTGAAGCCGTAACCAGAGTGAGAGTTGCATGTTGAAGTCCAACTAAAGAATTCATTTCACAAAAAATGCAAAAATAACTGAAATTGAACTAAGAGAAAAATGGGATGTGATCATTAGTAGAGTCTGTGTGTGTGTGTGTGTGTGTGTGTGTGTGTGTGTGTGTGTGTGCGTGCGTGCGTGCGTGCGCGTGCACGAGTTTTTAGAGGTGAAAGGAAGAGATGTTGGCTGCTGAAAATCAAAGTGACGATGGATGAGGAGGAAGCAGTGGCCAGTAATGGGGTGTCAGTGAAGAGAGCTCTGGACTCAGGAGCTTCCAACTCAGAGGAATGAACAGCTCCCTGCCCTCCAGATGAGTTATCAAGAAAAGAGCTCATGAAAATATATGACACTCAGGATTTGTGCAGCTGAAGATGACCTGTTGGTTTCTATGTTTCTCTGCAAACGTCAGGCAGAATGTGGAAGAGCGTCACAGCTGAGACGGTTAAAACCTGAGAGAATGTTTGCTCATGTTGTAAAAGTGCTATTCATGCAGAATCGGATGCTTATTCATGGACGTTAAAATATATTTGGGTCAAACCACAGGAGCTGAAGTGTGTACCCTCATGCTCCAGGTTTCAAAGTTGTAAACTTACTTTGTGGTTGGCAGATTGATGTTTGCGTATGTTAATTTTAATAATCTGAACTATTTGACCTCAACCTGGGCGCCTGTTTTGAGATTTTGAGAATTCTTGGATGTGACATGACTCTACCTCCAATCTGTATGTCCCCTCCCCACGGTGATGAATAGCTGACTGTTCCTCAGAAACATCAGAGAACTTCTGATGCTCTATGAGTGCTGTAACTTCTCTCTCATGCATGAATAAAGTGTGTAAGGTTTGAGAAAGAGACCACCGCCTCCTTTCTGTTCACTGCTCCGCCGGACGACCCCCCCACGCCGGGCCACTTGACCACAATTAATGGCGACGAGGATGGGATCCTAAACACCTGAGGTTACAGACTCGATGCAACGACTCCACTGATCATATAGACTGGTAGGAGAACACCTTTTACCAGTTACAGCAGCAGACTCCCAATAGCAAACCTACTCAGTCCTCCACCTCTGCTTGAGCAGCTGCTGCTGCCAATGATGATCTCCAAAGTCCTGTTCCGTCACTTAGTGAACTGTCTAAGCTTCCTAAAAGAGAGCAGAACTTGTCTGCCTCACTCTCTCCCTCTGCTCAATGGAGCCCTGCATTTAAAAGAAGAACTAGAACCTGGAAACCTAGGATACCAGGACAAAAATGTGTGTTAAATGATGAAGGAGAAGAAGTGATTAATGAAGAGGATTGTATCCTAGAAGAGGTAGAGGGTTTGAAGGCCAAGACCAACAGGAAGAGGAAACTGGCACCCCAGACCTCAGACTCAACGGGGCCCCAGACCAGGACCGTCTCTGAACCCGTGGCATCCCCTTCAACAATAGGACAGCACTTCAGTGTCTTCCAGTGTGTGCAACAATGAAAATGAAAAACAGAAATTTGTAACTGAATGCTCTCGAATAACTCTAACTGCTGAACCTTAAGTTGAATTATCAGTAGATGGAAAATCTGCTGAACTCTTAGGGGACACAGGTGCAACAGTTTCCACCATTAATAAGTCAGATGCTAACTGTGTAGGATTAGTTCCTACTTCTGAAAATATAAAAACAGTAGCAATTGCTGGAGCAACTATGCAAAGTCCTTTGGAGCACCAGCCAAAGTTCAATTTGGACCCATTTCATGAGAGCATCCATTTGTAATCACTGATAACTCACCAAGTAATCTATTGGGTCAGGATTTGTTAACCAAGTGGCGTGCAACTATTCATTGTTCTCCTGAAGGCGTTCATACCACAGTCCCTGACCATGATTCTAAATGCTTCTTCAACATGCTACAGGCGGTAAATACAGGATGCTATTATTCTCTCATGTACTCCTTTTCAATCAGATGCTGACGGTGTCCTGGATTCAGACGGATGATTTCTTAGCAGGAAAAGAAGACCTGCCAGATCATTCCAGGTTAACGGGTTTACAAGACCTCCATGTAACTCTACATGTTGATATGACAGGAACGGATGTTGCCTGCTTCAAACTGTTAGACCCAAATATGGGATCACAATTCTCTGTGTTCTCAGATACTTTGGCAAGAACCCCAAAAGGTGTTTTCTATTTACCAAACGTTGGAGGTTTGGCTTTGTCACTGTTTCAGGTTGATAAAACCTCGCCCCATATTTCCGTGGCTGTTGTAGAAGGAATAGAACCACAACGACTCGGCCCTATAGCACATTACATGACTCACAATTCCCTGCAGGAAGGGTTTTTATGATGACATCATGTTCAGCCATTACAAAGGTGTAGGTTGGACTGTGACTGTAAATGCTAATTGGTATGATGATTCATTCTTTCCTGTTTGCACTGTTGCACCACTGCCCCACAGTGGCAGTTCCTCAGTTGTCTCAACTTACTTCGCACCCATTGTTACAGGGTATTCCTTCTAAACTCTGGTCTTCCCACTCTAATGAGTGTGGACTAATTAAATCAGTAGCTCCTGTATTTCTTGATGTAAGACCTCATGTTCCTCCTCCTAGGAAACCACAGGATCCAATTTCCAAAGAAGCTATAGAAGGTATCAGAGCAGTAGTGCATTCATTATTGGAACAGGGAACAATAGTCCCATGTCAGAGTCCATGCAACACTCCCATTTTACTGATAAAAAACCTAACAAACTTCATGCATGGCGTTTTGTGCAAGATTTGAGAAGTGTCAATGATTATGTGGCTCCTTTTTTCCCTGTGGTCCCAAATCCACACACTATTTTAACTTCTATACCACCCAACTCTGAATATTATACAGTAGAAGACCTGTGTTCAGCATTCTTTAGTATTTCAGTGCATCCTCAAAGTCAGTATTTGTTTGCATTGACTTATGAGGGACAACAATATAATTTTACGCGTTTGCCTCAGGGATTCGTACACTCACCTACCCTCTACGCTAAGGCACTTCAAGATGACTTAGAAGACATCATTCTGCCTGGTGGTAGCACACTGGTGCAGTATGTTGATGCTTTGCTCGTAGCTAGCCCCAGCAAAGAAGCATGTGACATTGATACAAAGGCACTGTTAACTGCTCTTGCAGTGAAAGGACCCAAAGCTAGCTTGGACAAGCTACAGCTAGTACAAACAAAGGAGGACTATTTGGGACATGTGCTGAATAAAGGGAATGGTGGCAAAAAGGCAGCTACCTCTCCTGGTCTTGCTGTTACCTCATTACCAATGATTACTGCTCCTGAAGTTTCTCCTTCCACCCGTGATGTTGCTGCCCTACAAACAGCCGCTGATAACCTGGACAGAGTTCATTGGGAAACTCATCGTGTTCTTGTAAATAATGTTTATTATTCAGTGGACCGACGTCCTGCTTGTCCTAAAGCATTGCTCCCTTATTTACTTCCAATTGTTCACGGTAAGTCACACGTGAACAAAAGGGGAATGGTAAGAACTTTAAAGTCCTCATGGTACATTAGTGGAATAGATAAAGCATGCGAGGAAACAAAACAAGGTGCTCATCCTGCTCCTTATGGTCCTTTTGTTAACTTACAAATAGATTTTGTACAAATGCCAGAACACGGCAGATACCAGTGGCTAAATCACTGCTTAGAGATTTCATCCTGCGGTTTGGTGTCCCTCACTCAATAAATAGTGACAGGGGAACACATTTCACAGGGCACGTGATAAAAGAAATAACAGATGCGTTGGGGATAAACCATAAACTGCACACGCCGTACCATCCACAGAGTGCAGGCATGGTGGAAACATTTAACCAAACTTTAAAACAAAAACTCACAAAAATATGTGCTGACACAAGTTTGAGCTGGCCTGGCGCTCTGCCGATCGCGTTAATGTGCATGTGATCCACAACAAGCAGAAAAATGGGTTTATCTCCCTATGAAGTGATAACAGGAAGAGCCATGAGCACACCTGAGCAAGTAGGAAAGTTTGTAGTTCCTCCTGAAACGACGTTGAGAGATGTGTGCTGGGCTGAGAGCCTCGGTTTGGTTTTCTTTCTTTTGCTGCCTCGAATAAATGGCAGGCCAGCCTTGATACTTCCTTATTTACTTCCAGGCTCATTCTGCATCTTTTGGGTTGTAATAAGCACCAAAGGAAAGCCACCTTGGAGGATTTCAGTGACTTTTATCAAAGGTCCCACTTGAGTAGGAAGTTCCAACCAAGCTGGCCAGGAGTTGAACCTAGAATCTTCTGATCCGAAGTCAGACGCGTTCTCCTTTACGCCACCAGCCCTACAGGAAAGGTTTGTCTGAATAGAAGAAAGTCAACATGTTCATTTGTACTTGATTTGACAGAAAGTTTCAATGATAGGGTGGCATTTTCTAGTTTTGTGCTGCCAGATTGTCTAAATATCAAGTTTAGATCATCAAGTTATCACTGGAACACGAGGAAAAAATACAGTAATAAAAACATGATCATTTTAAAAAATATATCATACATGAATTATTTTACATGAAATTATTCACTTTTTTAAGAAGAAAATAAGAAAGACAATCTAAACGACCAGGGCTCTGCACACGACGTGTAGCGACCAGCGGGACGGCTTTGGCCCTCTTAATGACTGCTAAGTGTCACTGACAGAAACTGACGTCTCAAATGGAGACGTGAGGCCAACAAGAAAACCCTTCAGCAGCTTCCTGAACACCGTCTCTCCCTGGAATTGCAGATTATTCACAACACAGTAAAGTGTTGAAGGAGGAACTGTTGCCTCTCCTTCTGCCCAGGATGGTTCCACCTCAGGGGAGCGGTTCACTAAATACTCATTCGCTTCTCTGGTCCAAGAATATTGATGTTGGCTCACAGAGACCAGATCCAGAGTCAGAGCTGAGACTTCAGTCCAACCACCTTAAGATGGAGGAGAAGAAGCCCTGATTTCTGGGTCTCACAGTCTTTTGGCTCCACCCACACAGGGGGCGGATCTATCATCAGCCACATCTGGAGCATCCCAGCATCCCTGGATATGTGGAAAGGGTTTTTCGAGAATGGCCACCAAATGGAGATGACAGCAGGAACAGGATCTCCATGGAGCTCAAAGGAGGGATCCCTCTCAGCTTGGAGCAGTCCTGGGGCCTCATGTATCAATGAGGTTTACGCAAGAAAAACTTGCGTACGCCAGGATCAACGCTCACGTTCAGATGTATCAACACGAAAAGTTCGGCGATTCTTGCGTTGTTTCACTCCAACTCTGGAGGTGCCGTAGAAGTTGGCAGAAAACCGATTCTTGCGTTAACTGCACTTTGGTCAGTTGGCGACACCCTGTGGCGGTGTTTGGTAACTGACATTTTTTGATTACCGCACATACATCGGGTCCAAAAAGCCTTCCAGCGGGAGATGGCGGACCATTCCGGGGTGAGTCAGTCGACCCTCGGCCGGGCCATGCCCTGGGTGGTGTACCTGATCATTGAACAGGCCAATATTAATTTGCAGCAACAGCCGGATTCTCAGATGTCTAATTCTCTAATGACTGCACTCATGTTGCCAGAAAAACGCCATCCCATGAGGAACACGCTTACGTTCATCGTAAGGGTTTCCACTCCATCTATGCACAGAGGCTGGAGGGATGGACGTCGATCCAGGCCGGGCAGCCGTCCTCGCACGCCAGAATTTCATTTCCACAGTGTGAAAGGGTAAGAAGCTACCACATGATTCATGAAGCCAGATTAATTTATTTTGTCCACTAAACGTTCCAGAACATTTATCAGGCGGTCAAGCTGCTCATTGATCCTCGTTATTCCCTGAATATTGTCCTCTTGCGACTGCAGGACCGCCTGTGTGAGGATTCCTCTGGATCCCTGTGGGCCGGAGGATGTGCCGCTGGGTCCGGGTGGGCTGGAGGACCGTCCGCCGCTTGTCGGCCTGGTGCCGGTGCTGGGGCCGGGAGAGGGGCTGCCCGAATGCCGCTGGTCCTGGCGGATGACTCTGAGCCGGTGGACGGGCTGGCACGGGAGCCGGCAGGGGTGCTGCACGTTGGCGGCATGGCTGACGGATCAATTTCTATTAAACATATTGGTTTATTTAAGTGTCTGATTCTGTGTATTTGTTGTGTTTACATTTGTGGCACAGCAGGTGGAAACGTTGCTAAGAAAAGGAGTTGCCACTTCTCCTCCAGGCTCTTGGAGTCAGCGTGGGTGGTGGCGACAATCCCCCCACAGAGGTGCTGCCCATGACTGCCGCCACCCACTGCTCAAACTCCGTCAGGTGCCCCTCTCCCTGACCCCCACCTTTCTGGCCGGCACTCCTCCGGAGGGCAGCTGTACGCCGCTTGACCTCCACCTTGACGTCCTCTTAGTGCCATTTTCCACATTGTTATTTAAATTTAGATTGAAGCCAATTGATTATTGTAGTTCTTCATTTAGTGATTGCGCAGTGTTGAACTTCAGCCAATAACAGGTCCCACCACTTTGTTTTCATCTCCGTGGGGGTGTGTTGGTCTGAACCCACCTCGTTCACCCTCTCACTTCTTATCCATTCACAACCTTCATTGTTTATCCTGACACCACTGGACAGGCTGACCAACAGAATCTGCTGTCTCTCCTCCACCTCTCCTACCAGCACCTCCAGCTCCACGCCGTGAACCTCTTCTTCTTTGACATTATTTTGTGAGTGCGGACAGCGGAGACCCTATTTAAATGAATTTGTGTATTTCTAGGTGGGCGTAACGGGGGCGGGCCGGGTCGCTCCAACATCTGCGCTCAATTCCTTGCTGATTGGGATGTATCAAGGAAACGTGCATGGATTCCGGCGTCCGCACATATTGATACATCCGGATCTTTTGGTGCGTAGGCAACTTTGCATTCTTGCGACCGCAAGTTTTTAGTATGAGATCCACGCAAGTATTGATACATGAGGCCCCTGCTCTCTTCCCCCCAACCGGTCAAAGCAGATGTCTGTTCCCACTGATCCTGGATCTGCTCAAAGTTCCCACCTTTTAAAAGGAAGGTTTCACTCACAGCTGCACAGTGGTGGAGTGGTTAGCAAGTTTGCATGTTCTCCCCATTCTCTCTGGGTCCTCCAGCTTCTTCCCACCATCCAAAGACATACAATTGGGACAAGGCTGACTGATACTCTAAACTGACCGTAGGTGTCTATCTGCCTATCTTCTTTTCCTTAAAAAAAATCTACTATGGTTCAATGAAGATAAATTGTTGAATATCAATCCTCTACTAATGTTCATGGGAGTGTAGTTGTTGTGGCCGAGTGGTTAAGGCGATGGACTAGAAATCCATTGGGGTCTCCCCGCGCAGGTTCGAGTCCTGCCAACAACGTTAAACTGCTGTTCCAGAGGAGACAACATCTTATCGTGACATTAGGATTGAGTCTGCCAGTGCTTGGTGACTGTACAGGAGGTCTGTGGACCGCAGGGCCACCACAAGCCCATTTCCTCAACTCTGCATTTAGTCCAGAGGTCCCCCAAGTCTGGACCAGTGAGGAGAAATGTGATAGTGGAGAAGTCCTTTTGTTCTTCAACTGGTCCACCTTGATGGTGAGTCTCCTTTTATCAAGGATTACTGAATGCTTGTGTTATTTATGGCATTGTTAACACTTTAGAAAGCCTTCATTCAGAGCTGGGAAGAACCTTTAACCTGATATCCCAGACATCAAAGTGGGCCACTAACTGTCCAGATGAAGCTATGCTAGGCTGCTGTATTCTGAAGAGCTAAAGTAGCAGCTTCTGAGAGGGATGCTAACCTGGATGTGTTCATCTCCTACTTTAATATCGGCAGCCCAACTTGGAGCTCTGACAGCCTCAAGCTTTTTGTTCCTGTTTCTGCTTCAGTCAGCAGGGAACTCCAACCTGCAATAGAATCTTCAACAACAATGGAATAGAAAAGTGAGGAAGAAAAACTAGAATAAAATTACAAAGCTGAGAAATGTTCATGAAGAAGAAATGCACACGTTATGATTGAGGCCAGAAACTAAAACTCCACACCAAATGTACGTTGACTTGTAGGATAATGAACTTGAATGTGTTGAAACAGCAGATAAATGAATCCACTACCACACAACAAGATGATGACCCACTACCACAAGATGGCGTCGCAGATCCAGACGCTCTGTGCAGGAAACACCAAGCAAAACATTACTAAAACGCTCCTGTGGTTCCCTACAGGAAAAACTGTGGCTCTGATGAGAAGAAGGATCCCAGCGTCCTCTGAGGATCCATGGCCACACCATTGGGTAGAAGGACGATGGGGTCGGCACCAGGAGGAACCCTGGTGTCTCCGATGCAGGGAAGATGGAGCACTGAAGAGGCCACATTGTTGTGTCCTAAAGAGGACATTTGGTGGAGCCTGAGACAGCAAACATCCCGCCCCCTTCATCAGAAAAACCACAGCACCAGAAGAAAGAATCCTGGCAGTGACGACAGGGAGTATCAGGGTGACCTCCTCACCTCTACCTTTGAACCTTCAAATGAACTTTAAAAAGCTTTAGAGTGGAGAAGGATTTTTTTAAACATTTTATTGTTTTTTCGTTTCATTTTCATTTGTGCAATTGTCTGATTTATTAGAAATAAACACTGTCTGCTGGGTTTACATTGACTGTGATTCTCTTTTTGCATGCAAGTTGAAAGTTCTGCCAGTAAAAACACAAGTATTTGAAGACCAAAGGAAGAACCCCAAAAGTCAGGACCCTGAGATCAAAGTGAGCGCTCTGATCTCTGAGGTCTGGGATATTTCACATCCCATGGCCCTTCAAATAAGAGCCCTGTGTCACTGTCTCAAAGTTTTCAACCGTATTTGTTTGTTAAATTAAAACCAGACGACCACTGTGGTCCTTTTTACACGGTAAGTAAAGCACAGATGCCCTGGTGGACCTGTTGGCACCCTGGACTTTGAAACCAGTGACCTGAGTCCAAGTCTCCGTTCCAGCAGGTTTCCTGCAGCCTTCAGCAGAGCTGCCATGTTTCTCTGTAGAGAACTAAGTGATGCTCTCAGCAGGTTGAGGGCACCACCAACAAGTGAGGTATGAACCTCTGACTTCCTTCTTGTCAAACAGGAAACTCCTAATAAGTCATTTGAGTAAAGTACCTCATATTCCTGACATCCAAGTAGTAGTGAAGTGGAGGAAGAAGGTAGGAGATCTCCAACAGGATCCTTCTTCCCTCTGTCCTCCTTGATCTCATGGATCATCACAGTCAAGGGGAGACCCAAGCTCCCGGATGGATCTGACACTCAGGAACTGCTGAGTTTTCCAGTGGACTTTGTTCCATCCATGGTTCAGGAACAGGACTCCTCCTGGTTAACCTGGTATCTTTCCACCCCAACTGTGGGTTTTTGGAGAATTTTTCATGTCATGTCAAGAAATCAGGCTGGTGGGTTTTTCAATGAGAGAAATTCTGGTAACTTAATTAAGTGGCATGTTTGTTGAAGCAGTAAATAACTGATAAATTAAGGAAGGCCTGGCCAGTCTTTGCTCCCAGGTCATACGATGGAGTTAGAAAGTCCTGAATATATCTGGAGTTCCTTGATTTCCTTGTGGTTCATGTTCCTTTTGGCAATGTCGTCTGGAACAAGAGCAAGATGAACCTCTGAATCGCAACAGGTTGATTGCAGGTGATGTCAAGTGGTATTTAGAGGATCCTTCGCCTTGTGTTTGCTTCCATGGTGGAATGGTGAGCACTCTGGACTCTGGATCCAGTGATCCCAGTTCAAGTCTTGGTGGGACCTTCCTGTGTGGAACATGTCCCATGTAACAAACTGATCAAAAGATGTTATGTGGTTCTAATGTTCTGGTTCATTTCTTGTCCTTTAGAAAAATGAAATTCATTTCTTACTGCCATGAATTCAGACTGTGTTTAATGTTAACAATTAAAAAATCCTACTTTGTCAGTGAATGAATTAATTTAATATTGCAGTCTGCAGCTTTCAATGTCTGTCAGGATGGCTGAGCGGTCTAAGGCGCTGCGTTCAGGTCGCAATCTCTCCTGGAGGCGTGGGTTCAAATCCCACTTCTGACAAAGGACATTTTCTCCACATTCCTATGCATCCACAGTGGTAAATTCCAAACCCAGTTGAAGCTGCTCTCCACTGAGGGGAGTGAGTGGTTGAACTGGCAGCAGAAGAGGCAAAGGAGCTTCCCTGTGACGTTCAAACATCGCCTGGTTTCCTCCAACATGGAGCAGCCACCAAAATCTAACTACAAATGTTGGTTCAAAGTCTGCTGAAGGAATGTGTTTTCTTTCAATTCACATTTTGTCCATTAACTTCATAATCATATCTTCAGAGTTGCCATCTCATCACATGACTAAAGTTTGGGTTCTGTATTGGGGGTAAAATATCCTTCCATGCCCCTCACTAGTTTGCACACAGAAAAGCATATTTTACTGGTTTCAAATCTCATCATGGGATTGATTTACAATATAAATATGGACAGAGCCATTGGAATCAGATGTCAGGACATTTGAAGGAATGTCAATCTCCTGTTGAAATGTTGCAGTGTGCAGCTGAGGCTCTCTGGCCCAATGGCAGAACCTGGACCCTCCTGGAGGAGAACCACAGGTGAGGGCCTTCTTGGCTCCAGATTGATGGAAATCAAGTGTCTGAGGCTGTTAGCAGCCATTAAGTTGATCTGGTTGGCACTGGTATTTGTTCTTGCTGCAGCTCAGGAGTGATTCAGGAGAAGAGTTTCAGAACAGCCAAGGTTGGGGACTGGAATTTTAAAATTTCACCTGGAACCAGACAACCTTGGGGGGTAAAACCTCCAATCCTAGCCACTCAGATGCAGCAGCAGAGGAAGCTGTCATCCACCCTGACAGTCAGAGCATCAAGTCAAGAAAACATCACCATCTTGTAGTTCCAAACCTCCACTTGTCAGATTCAGCTACTTCTGATTGTGGGACTTTAAACTTGAACACAATGGAATTTGGACAAGGAGTTTTCCTTCCAGTCCAAACATCATCGTCCAGCCTCCAACCAGAGGTCCATCAGTGATCATGGAGCCACAGGTGGAGTCTGGATTCTTTTCTGGAATGAGACGGCAGTGACAGTCCTGCCAAGTGACATCACTGACATCACTGGATGACTCGGGTCATGTGACTGGAGGACACCCAGATAGCAAAGGTCCACTCTTGTGTGTCCTCACTGCTCCACAGGTCTGTCAAATGTTCTGTAAAAAGTTGGACCCAGCAGAGCTGCTAGATTAGGAGTTGATGGAGTCGTTGCAGATACCAGGGTCCAAAGTCCAGCTTGAACCTGGTTTGTGCAGTTCTTTGTCAAGCTAGCAGCCATTCTTTTCACTGCCAAGCTAAAGTGACTTCTGTCAACAAAGGTCAACATACAAAAGGATATTTCTACTGGCAGTCCAAGATTTTTATCAAATCCTTTTTCAGAGCTGGAACCTTCCTCTTGTGTCAGCTTTCTGTTCCCATCTCTATGGTAACGGTCAGTTCTGACCCACGTCTTCAATCAGCTGGAAAATAAACTAAAACAATTTTCTATCCTCCAAGTTGTTTCCATCTCTTGGTTTCCTTGTCAGGCTTCCTTATCCATGGAAATATTGGTTTGAATATTTAGTTGTGGGCCTCTGGACCTTTTTTTAGTCACTAAACCCTCGATTTATTTGTTTTCAGCAACAGAACTTTAATACAAAGACAAAATGAAAAGCAGAACAAGCCAGAACCCAAAATATGGGTCAACAACTCTGGAGGTCAACAAACAACAACCAGTCAAGCAAATCAAACCAACAGAAACCAGCTACTGGTTCAAAACCAGTAAGAAACAAACACTGAGGAAAAGTCTGTGTGTGTTTGTGTTTGTGTGTGTGAGTGTGTGTGTGTGTGTGTGTGTGTTCAGATGCTTGTGTGACACCTGTGTGTGTTCTCTGCAGAGATGTTCCCTGCAGCTGAAGCACAATCCGTTTGTCCTGCTGTCCTGACTGCTTGGGCAGTCCTGACCCTCTTTCTTCTGGAACCAGGTCCTGAGTGGGGTTGTGGCTGTGGCTGTTCTGGTTGGTGTTGAGGCAGGGCTGCTGAGGCAGGGCTGCTGAGGAGGACGCTGGTGTGGATGCTCTCTGTGTTGCTGATGGCATGGATGGAGTGCTGCTGAGCTCTGCAGCTGTCTGAGCAAGGCTGCAGCGTCTGGGTCTCGGGGCGTCCGTTCCCTTCCCTCAATGTGTGGCTTGACCAGGGAACTTCCCAGCTCCTCCAGAAACATTCCCCTCTTGCTCTTCTTGGTTGAGCTCCACTCCTGGTGGATGTGGGTCCACAACACCAATGTTTCTATGCAGACACATCAAGGATGCTGCAAAACACAAGAATCCACCCCAAGACTTTCTCTTCAACTGTGTTGAGGTCTTCATGGCTGTGATGATGCAGGTTCTCTTTCTTATTTTCTTCTTAAAAAAGTCAGTAGTTTCATGTTAAATAATTAATGTTATATTAAAAAAGTCATCTTTTATTAATTACTGTTTTCTCTTTTGGTGTTCCAGTGCTAATTTGATGATCTAAACCTGATATTTAGAAAATCAGACAGCACAAAAACAGAAAATGCCACCATATCATTGACATTTTCTGTCATACATCTGAATGTTTAGAGTCTTTTTGTAGAAGCCCCTCCCATCTGTAGGGCTGGTGGTGCAATGGACAACGCGTCTGACTTTGGATCAGAAGATTCTAGGTTCAACTCCTGGCTCGGCTGAAAGTGAATGTGGAGCAACTTGTCCTGCCAAAGTTGTCCCCTCTTCCATCCTGAATAACACCTGTCCTGACTGGCAATCAAAGTAGGCTGAATGCTGTCAACAATGTTCCCTGAAGCCCCCCCCCTCACTCACCAGTCAGTATGATACAAAGTATGATCAGAGATCCCATTGCAAAATGAGAGTGGGCCTGTGGACCCACACTCATACGTTTAAACACCCATCTAAATAAATACTGCTTCCATGCACCATTAAAGTACACAATGCATATTCATACACAAATATCCACATATTTACAGTACAGAGAACAAACAAGAACAAGTAGAGAGTGAATCCTGGAGAGAAAAGGGGAGGTGCATCAGAAACGAGAGCAGATGTTTGAAAATGCTTGATGATTTGAAGATGAGAAAGGAAGTGAGGAGGAAAGGTTGTTCCAATCTGATGGAGCTTTAAATACAACCGGTCAAAGCAGAAGGCCGTCCCCACTGATCCTGGATCTGCTCGACCTTCCTGCCTGTTAAAAGGAAGGTTTTCATCACCACTGTTGCAGGATGTGCTTGCTGGTGGAGAATTGTTGGGTGTAGGTTCATTGAAGCAGTTTGGTGCTGGACCTGCTCTACTAGTAAAGAGTCATGAGAGAACTTTGTTGTGATTTGGTTCAAACAAATAAATTGACTTGACTTGATTTGGTGCCTCAGGAGGAGAAAATTTGGGCACAAAAGTTGGACAAGAGTGTTTGTGGAGGGTGATTTTTTGTTGTTGTTGCAGTGTTGTAAGTCACTGTACCTGCAGCTGAATGATTGAACTTTCTCCAAATCTCCTCAAGATGGTTTCCAAATGATCAAACTGACTTGACTCAAATATGAATGTGCGATGACCAGTTTCTTTGCTGATTCTAGGCAGATACAGAAAGAAATGATCTCTACACTCTAGGTTGGATTGTGAGCTGAAAGGAACTAAAAGTTGTTTCAAGTATGAAGGGAAATTCAAGTGGACACATTTGAAAATAAATCCTGACCAGTGGAGTTGTCTTTGGGACTCCTACATTCAATAATGATGGGTTCTATCCAAGCAGCTGAGCACAAACCTACAAAGACGATTATATCAGACATTGAGAGGACAAAGATTGATGTCTGAATGTGTTAGGACCGGCTCAGAGGGGCAGCAAAACCTGGTAGCAGCAAACCAGCATTTATTAAAGTCAATCATCAACCATGTGAGGTGTGGAAGTCAGTGTCAGCAGTGGAGGAGAGTGTGTGATGTGATGTCAGTGTGTGCTGCATGTTGTTGGTGGAAAACAAGGACAAACAAAAGGACAACAACAGGACGCCGGCTGAGCGCAGAAGGGAGACAGACGTCTGGGAAGGTGGGGTTAAACAGGCCTAACTGGGAACACTGGCCTGGTGCTCCCAGTCAGCCTCATGACCAGGCTGCTCCAGACCTGCAAAGACACAAACACACCCACCAACAGGACCCTCACACAGAACGCTGCATAGGACCCAGGCTGGGGCCGTCACCAGTGTCGCCATAGAAACCACCAGCGTAGTCCAGTATTGGGAACATGAACTGTGTTCTAAAACTTTTCCAGACTTCTTGTGGAAAAAGTCAACAGAAGGACAAAAGTCATTTCAGCCAACCAGATACTTGCTGGGACACTGAGTTCATGTGGAGTTTCAATGACAGCTGAGAATCAGGCCAGAGGCCTGGATATTCCAAGTCTTCAACTTTTGCTTTGTTGTTCCATCAAGAAAGCCAATGAGCCAGTGAGCTGACAACCAAGAATCAGGTCAGATGGAAAACAACAGACAATAGGAGGTTCTTCTGCTTTCTTGATGGGAAGACAAACATATTTTCAGCGCTGGATCATTAAAGTCTGTTTCATTTCTGATGTCGTGTTCCAAAATAATTGCTCGCCTCAGAGGATTCTAAAAAGTCAGACTTTCTCAGTGATATTC
>NC_141320.1:56030123-56175123 GCF_037954235.1 Aulostomus chinensis | reverse complement strand
GTGTCCATTGTGTATGCTGACAGAACTGAGCTGGAGCAGGAGGCTGTTAGCGCTGAGATTTTTATCGGTGCTTTGGCCGATGCGGAGGTTGTCCAGCGGCTGCTGGAGGAGCATCCCCGTACACTGGCTAAAGCTTATGAAATAGCCCACCGCTACGAGACGACCAGGCGGGCAGCAAGGACTGTTACACAGCTAATGCAGCAAGGTCAGCATGGTGGCGGGGAGAGGCGTGCCAGGGCAGCCATGGTACGTGGAAACCCTTTCACTGCTGTGGTTGAGGATCCAGCGGGGGTAGCAATCGACCCTTCCACTCAACCTGAGAGGGTGCCAACATCTCAGTGACCCTGGCAACCCAGAAAAAAGAGAGACATGGGTGCAGACTGGAAGGAGGTCATCTGCCATAACTGCAGTGGTGTAGGGCATCTGCAGAAAACCTGCCCTTCACCCCGCCGCCCCAAGCCATCTGCCCATGACCCCCTTCGCACTGCCCCAGTTCCTGGTGCAAGCACCGTAAACGCATGTCACCCAAGTCATGAAGAAGACATGCTAATTCATGTCCTGATACATGAACTACGAATGTGTGCTCGCTGGACTCTGGCGCAAGGCGGAACGTGCTTTCCCTCCATCATTTCAACTCCATCCCTGCTGAGTTCAGGCCCCCCCCCCCTTAACTGTGCTCAGCGAGTTAACTTTGCCGGTGCATATTGGAAATAATGTGACTGATGTGAACTTTGTCATGGCTAACACTGCTGAGAGCATGAAGGTCATCCTCGGGTCACCCTTTCTACGCCAAGCAGGTTCCCATTTGGACTATGGCGGCAGGGAGGCCACCCTCTTTGGTAAAAAGTTCCCCTCCTGAACCCCAACCATCATACCCAGGCACCCATAGTCAGAGTCGCCCGGACTGCAGTTTTGGAGTCAGGATGTGAGTACGTTGTGCCGGGTACCGCCTGTTTCCGCCATGCTGTGAATGGGAACATGATGTTAAGCCCCACAAAGACTTTCATTGAAAAGCACCAAGTCCTGGTGGCCCGCGTTGTGGTGCAGGCATGGCAGTGCACCAATATTCCCATCAGGGTTTTCAACCCTGGCACCGCTCCTGTAACACTGAAACGGGGATCGGTGGCTGGCGTCCTCCAACCTGCCACAGTACTAGAGGAGACGGAGTTTCAGCCAGCAGGAGCTCCAGCAGCACCCAAGTCTACTAACCATTTCTCTAGTTCTGTTCCCCACCACCTGCAGGTGCTGTATGCAGACAGCTGTGTAACCTGACAGAGGATGGCCGCTGTCGGCTGGCTCACCTGCTACGGACCTATGGTGATGTCTTCTCCACGGGGCCCACTGACCTTGGTCACACTCGCCTGGTGCAGCAGGATATCCTGACCACACCGGGGCCCCCTGTGAAACAACCACCACGCCGGATGTCCCAAGAGAAGCAGGTAGGGGCTGATCAGCAGGTACAACAGAGCTTGGAGACTGATGTGGCTCGGTCCAGCAGCAGCAGCTAGGCCGCACCAATTGTAATGGTAAAGAAAAAGGACGATAGCCTACGGCTCTGTGTAGATTATAGGCTTCTGAATGAACGGACTATTAAAGATGCATATCCCTTGCCACGTATCCAGGACACCTTGGACACCCTGTCCACTGCCAAGTTCTTTAGTACATTGGATTTAACATCAGGGTACTGGCAGGTGGAAATGACACCCAGGGCCTGCAAAGCTGCAGCTTTTTGCACCCGAAAGGGGTTGTTTGAGTGGAATGTGATGCCATTCGGACTTTGTAATGCCCCGGCCACATTCCAAAGACTTGTGGACCGTGCATTGCAGTGGGAGACATGCTTGGTGTATCTCGACGACATCATAGTCCTGGTGTTCACCAGGCTGCGTGAGGCTAACCTTAAGCTGAAACCATCCAATGAGCATTGAGGCTCTGCTGAATTTCATCCTGAAGGACTGCCTCAGCACTGTTGAGAGGGAAGGTTTCAGGGAACTGGTTCAGGTCCTTGAGCCTCATATGTTTGCCAACCAGAAAGGTTTGTGTGGAAATGATCTAAAGCAGTAGTTGATATCTCCAGTTTATTTCATCTTGAATTTCAATGTATTGATTTACTCTGGGTGTCATTTTCAGACCATCAAACAAACGGTGGCCAAAAAGTACCAGGAGGAACGGGAAGGAGTGAAAAAGGAAGTCCAGCTGCCATGTGGACATCTGTGGACATGGAGGCTCCCTTGGCTCTGACCTGTCACTGCATTAGTGAGAATGAATGTGTTGGGAGTGCAAGACTTTCCACAAAGTCACCCTGCTGACAGTTTGGCCCCAGTCCAAAGAGGCATGATGGAGGACTGGGCCATCACCAACAAAGTCAAGTGTCTTGTGAGCGACGCAGCACCAAACATGACAGCATCCACTAGACAGCTCCAAATTCACCACTCAGTCTGCACTGCACATCGTCTGAATCTAGGAGTCAGAAAATCCTGTGATCAGATCCCCACTTCCATCATCAGACACAAAGCCAGGAACACTGTCACATCCTTCAGATCAGCACTACAGCCAAGGAGAAGCTGGCTCAGGTGCAGCAACAGATGGGAGGGCCAACCCTGAAACTCATCAGTGAGGTGCCAACACGCTGGAACAGCACACACAGCTGTCAGGGCTGCATGATGAGAGGGAACCAGTGTGGGAACCTCTGGCCTCTCTAAGACAGATTTGACTCCACTGACAGCTGAGGAGTTCACCACCATAGGAGAAGCACTTCTAGTAAACAGAGGTCATTCTAGTAGCCTGGTCCCTCTGTGGTTGAGCTATAATTGTAGGAAATATGGTCATTATTCAATGGTGACATCTCTCTGCTGAATAATGTAGAACTGAACGGATCCACTGGACCTTCTTTTTCCAAACAGCAGCATGCAGCAGCTGTCCTGAGTGGAAAACTGCACATTTCTGTTGGTGAGAGTTCATCAAGTGATGGACTTTGTCTCTCAACAGAAGCTGTGTGGAAAAACCCTGCAGCTACGAGCGCTTCAGATTCTGAGAGTGATTCTTACGCCATTGGCTGGTTTAACCTGGCGTCTGACCGTGGAGGTGGCTGAAAGGAGCGTGACATGGCTGCACAGGTAAATCAACTAAAGCAGTGTTAGTCTTTGGCAGCAGGCCAGGCCGACAAATGCTAATGTCTCTGACTGACTGACTGATGAAGTTGGACCATTGGTCAGACACAATGATGCATGACCCCAAATAGTGGCCTGGGTCTTGATGAAGCTCACGTTAGTTTTAGCTTCATTTTGAGTTCATGAGCAACTCTTACGACATCACTGTAGCATTATTTTGAGGTTATTAGCAACTCTCCCTACATCACTGTCATCATCATTTTGAGTTCATCAGCAATTCTTACTTCATAAATGTAGCATTATTTTGAAGTTTTTAGCAGCTCTTTCTACATTGCTTTCAGCATCATTTTGAGATGATAAATTCTTACTCCATCACTGTCAGCATCATTTTTAGTTTATGAGCAACTCTTACTACATCACTGTAGCGTTATTTTTAGGTTATTAGCAACTCTTAAAACATCACTGTAGCATCATTTTGAGGTTATTAGTAACTCTTAATACATCACTGTAGCATTATATTTAGGATATTTTCAAGTCTTACTACATTACTGTTATACCATTTTGAGGTGATGAGAAACTCTTACTACATTACTGACAGCATCATTTTGAGGTTAGTAGCAACTCTTAATACATCACTGTAGCATTATATTTAGGATATTATCAAGTCTTACTACATTACTGTTATACCATTTTGAGATGATGAGCAACTCTTACTACATTACTGACAGCATCATTTTGAGGTTAATAGCAACTCTGATGACATCACTGTAAGCATCATTTTCAGGTTATTAGCAACTGTGACGACATGACTGTTAGCATCATTTTGAGTTCTTGCGCAAGTCTTCCTACATTAATGTAGCATTATTTTTAGGTTATTGGCAGTATTTACTGCATTACTGTCAGAATCATTTTGGGGTAATTAGCAACTCTTACCACATCACTGTAGCATCATTTTGAGGTCAGTAGCAACTCTGAACATAGTACTGTCATTATCATTTTGAGGTTTTTAGCAATTCTTACTCCATCACTGTAGCATCATTTTGAGGTTATTAGCAACTCTTACTACATCACTTTAAGCATCATTTTGAATTCATTAGCAACTCTTACTACATCACTGTCAGCATCATTTTGAGGTTTTTAGCAACTTTCACCACATCACTGGAGCATCATTTTTAGGATAGCAGCAACTCTCACCACATCACTGTAGCATTATTTTGAGGTTTTTAGCAACTCTCACCAAATCATTGGAGCATCATTTTTAGGATAGCAGCAACTCTCACTACATCACTGGAGTATCATTTTGAGGTTTTTAGCAACTCTCACTACATCACTGGAGTATCATTTTTAGGATAGTAGCAACTCTCACCACATCACTGTAGCATCATTTTGAGGTTTTAAGCAACTCTCGCTGCATTACTTTACCATCATTTTTAGTTTCATTGCACCTGTTACTACATCACTGTCAGCATCATTTTGAGGTTCGTAGCAACTCTCACGACATTATTGTAGCATCATTTTGAGGACAGTAGCAACTCTCACTACGTGAATGTAGCATCATTTTGAGGTTAGTCGCAACTCTTAAAACATCACTGTAGCATCATTTTGAGGTTATTAGTAACTCTTAATACATCACTGTAGCATTATATTTAGGATATTATCAAGTCTTACTACATTACTGTTATACCATTTTGAGGTGATGAGAAACTCTTACTACATTACTGACAGCATCATTTTGAGGTTAGTAGCAACTCTTAATACATCACTGTAGCATTATATTTAGGATATTATCAAGTCTTACTACATTACTGTTATACCATTTTGAGGTGATGAGCAATTCTTACTACATTACTGACAGCATCATTTTGAGGTTAATAGCAACTCTGATGACATCACTGTAAGCATCATTTTCAGGTTATTAGCAACTGTGACGACATGACTGTTAGCATCATTTTGAGTTCTTGCGCAAGTCTTCCTACATTAATGTAGCATTATTTTTAGGTTATTGGCAGTATTTACTGCATTACTGTCAGAATCATTTTGGGGTAATTAGCAACTCTTACCACATCACTGTAGCATCATTTTGAGGTCAGTAGCAACTCTGAACACAGTACTGTCATTATCATTTTGAGGTTTTTAGCAATTCTGACTCCATCACTGTAGCATCATTTTGAGGTTATTAGCAACTCTTACTACATCACTTTAAGCATCATTTTGAATTCATTTGCAACTCTTACTACATCACTGTAGCATCATTTTGAGATTTGTCGCAAATCTCACTACATTCCTTCAGCATTATTTTGAGGATAGTAGCAACTCTCACTACATCACTCTAGCATCATTTCCTAGGTTAGTATTAACTGTCACTACATCACTGTCAGCATCATTTTGAGATCAGTAGAAACTCTCACTACATTACTGTAGCATCAGTCTGAGGTTTTAAGCAACTCTCATGATATCACTGGAGCATCATTTCCTAGGTTAGTAGCAATTCTCATGACATCACTGTCGGCATCATTTTGAGATTTTTAGAAACTCTCACGACATCACTGGAACATCATTTTGAGGTTAGTAGCAACTTTGACTAAATCACTGTAGCATCATTTTGAGGTTTTAAGCAACTCGGACTACACCTCTGGAGCATCATTTCTTAGGTTAGTAACAACTGTCATTACCTCACTGTCGGCATCATTTTGAGATAAGTAGCAACTCTCACGATATTACTAAAGCTTTTTATGATTAGTAGCAACTCTCACTACATCACTGTAGCATCATTTCCGAGGTTAGTAGCAACTCTCACTACATCACTTTCAGCATCGTTTCGAGGTTTTTAGCAAGTCTCACCACATCACTATACCATCATTTCTTAGGTTAGTAGCAACTTTCACCACATCAGTGGAACATCATTTTGAGGTGAGTAGCATCTCTGACTACATCTCTGTAGCATCATTTTGAGTTCAGTAGCGACTCTTTCTACATTACGGTAGCATCATTTTGAGGTTTTTAGCAACTCTCACCACATCACTGGAGCATCATTTCTTAGGTTCGTAGCAATTCTTATTACATCACTGTAGCATCATTTAGAGGTTCGTAGCAACTCTCACTACATTACTGTAGCATTATTTTGAGGATAGTAGCAACTCTCACTACATCACTGTAGCATTGTTTTGAGGATAGTAGCAACTCTCACCACATCACTGTAGCATTGTTTTGAGGTTCGTAGAAATTCTCACTACATTACTGTCAGCATCATTTTGAGGTTAGTAGCAACTCTCACCACATCACTGGAGCATTATTTTAAGGTTAGCAACAACTGTCACTACTTCACTTTAGCATCATTTTGAGGTTAGTAGAAACTCTGACTACATCACTGTAGCATCAGTTTGAGGTTTTTAGCAAGTCTCACCACATCACTGGAGCATCTTTTCTTAGGTTCGTAGCAACTCACATTACATCACCTTAGCATTATTTTGAGGTTTTTAGCAACTCTCACTACATCACTGTAACATCATTTTGAGGATAGGAGCAACTCTCAATACATAACTGCAGCATCGTTTTCAGGTTTTTAGCGACTCTAACCACATCACTGTAGCATCATTTTGAGGTTTTTAGCAACTCTCACCACATCACTGTAGCATCATTTTGAGATGAGTAGCAACTCTCACTCCATCACTGTAGCATCATTTTGAGGTTTAAAGCCACGCTCACTACATTACTTTCAGCATCATTTAAAGGTTCGTAGCAACTCTCATGACATCACTGTCGCATCGTTTTGAGGTTTTAAGCAACTCTCACTACATTACTGTCAGCATCATTTAAAGGTTCGTAGCAACTCTCATGACATCACTTTTGCATCAGTTTGAGGTTTTAAGCAACCCTCACGACATCATTTTGCATCATTTTTAGGTTCGTAGCAACTCTCACTACATTACTGTAGCATCATTGTTAGGTTCGGAACAACTCTCAATGCATTACTGTCAGCATCATTGTGAGGTTCGTAGCAACTCTCACTACATTACTGTAGCATCATTTATAGATTAGGAGCAACTCTCACTACATTTCTCTAGCATCATTTCTTAGGTTAGTAGCAATTCTTATTACATCACTGTTGCATCATTTTGAGGTTCGTAGCAACTCTCACTGCATTACTGTAGCATCATTTTGAGGTTTTTAGCAACTCTCACCACATCATTGTAGCATCATTTTGAAGTTTTTGGAAACTCACTACATTATTTTAGCATCATTTATAGATTAGTAGCAACTCTCACTACATTTCTGTAGCATCATTTCTTAGGTCAGTAGCAATTCTCATTACATCACTTTCAGCACCATTTTGAGTTTTTTAGCAACTCTCACCACATCACTGTAGCATCATTTCTTAGGTTAGTAGCAACTCTCATTACATCACTTGAGCATCATTTTGAAATTAGAAGCAACTCTCATGACATCACTTTATCATCATTTTGAGATGAGTAGCAACTCTCATTACATCACTTGAGCATCATTTTTAAATTAGTAGCAACTTTCCTGACATCACTTTAGCATCATTTTGAGATTAGTAGCAACTCGCTCTACATTACTGTCACCATTATTTTGAGGTTCGTAGCAACTCTCACGACATCACTTTTTCATCACTTTGAGATTCGTAGCAACTCTTACTCCATCACTGTTGCATCATTTTTAGGTTCGTAGCAACTCTCACTACATTTCTCTAGCATCATTTCTTAGGTTAGTCGCACTTCTTATTACATCACTGTTACATCATTTTGAGGTTCATAGCAACTCTCACTGCATTACTGTAGCATTATTTTGAGGACAGTAGCAACTCCCACTACATCACTGTAGCATTATTTTGAGGTTTTTATCAACTCTCACCACATCATTGTAGCATCATTTTGAGGTTTTTGGAAACACTCACTACTTTATTTTACCATCATTTTTTGATTCGTAGCAACTCTCAGTACATTACTGTAGCATCATTTATAGATTAGTAGCAACTCTCACTACATTATTTTAGCATCATTTCTTACGTTCGTAGCAATTCTTATTCCATCACTGTAGCATCATTTTGAGGTTCGTAGCAACTCTCACTGCATTACTGTAGCATTATTTTGAGGATAGGAGCAAGTCCCACTACATCACTGTAGCATCATTTTGAGATTAGTAGCAACTCTCACTACATCACTGTAGCATCATTTTGAGGTTCGTAGCAACTCTCACGACATCACTTTTTCATCACTTTGAGATTCGTAGCAACTCTTACTCCATCACTGTTGCATCATTTTTAGGTTCGTAGCAACTCTCACTACATTTCTCTAGCATCATTTCTTAGGTTAGTCGCACTTCTTATTACATCACTGTTACATCATTTTGAGCTTCATAGCAACTCTCACTGCATTACTGTAGCATTATTTTGAGGACAGTAGCAACTCCCACTACATCACTGTAGCATCATTTTGAGGTTTTTATCAACTCTCACTACATCACTGTAGCATCAGTTTGAGGTTTTAAGCCACTCTCACTGCATTATTTTATCATCATTTTTTGATTGGTAGCAACTCTCACTACATGACTATAGCATCATTTTTAGATTAGTAGAGACTCTCATGACATCACTTTTGCATCATTTTGAGATTCGTAGAAACTCTCAATCCATCACTGGAGCATCATTTTGAGGTTTTAAGCAACTCTCACTACATCACTGTAGCATCATTTATAGATCAGTAGCAACTCTCCCTACATTTCTGTAGCATCATTTTGAGATGAGTAGCAACTCATTACATCACTGTCAGCATTATTTTGAGATTAGTAGCAACTCTCACCACATTGCTGAAGCATCAGTTTGAGGATAGGAGCAACTCTCACCACATCACTGTAGCATCTTTTCTTAGGTTCGTAGTAACTCTAACCACATCACTGTAGCATCAGTTTGAGGTTTTAAGGAACTCTCTTTACATTACTGCCGCATCATTTTTAGGTTCGTAGCAACTCTCACTACATTTCTGTAGCATAATTTTGAGGTTAGTAGAAACTCTCACTACATTACTGTCAGCATCATTTTGATATTAGTAGAAACTCTCACTACATCACTGTCAGCATCATTTTGATATTAGTAGAAACTATCACTACATTGTTGGAGCATCAGTTTGAGGTTTAAAGCAACTTTCACTGCATTATTTTAGCATCATTTTTAGATCCGGAGTAACTCTCACTACATTACTGTCAGCATCATTTCTTAGGTTAGTCGCAACTCTCACTTACATTACTGTCAGCATCATTTTGAGATTAGTTGAAACTCTCACTACATCACTGTCGCATCATTTTGAGGTTCGTAGCAACTCTCACTAAATAACTGTTAGCATCGTTTTGAGGTAAGCAGAAACTCTCATTACATTACTGTAGCATCATTTTGAAGTTTTGAGCAACTCTCACCACAACACTGTCGCATCATTTTTAGCATCATAGCAACTCTCATGACATGACTGTCAGCATCATTTTTAGGTTCATAGCATCCGTCACCACATCACTGTAGCATCAGTTTTAGGTTTTAAGCAACTCTCACTACATCACTGGAGCGTCATTTTTAGGTTCGTAGCAACTCTCACTACATCACTGGAGCGTCATTTTTAGGTTCGTAGCAACTCTCAATACATTACTGTCAGCATCATTTTGATATTTTTTGCAACTCTCACGACATGATTAGCATCATTTTTAGGTTCGTAGAAACTCTCACCACATCACTGTAGCATCATTTCTTAGTATCGTCGCAACTCTCATTACATCACTTCAGCATCATTTGAGATTTTAAGCAACTCTCACGACGTTACTGTAGCATCATTTTGAGGATAGTAGCAACTCTCACTACATCACTGTAGCATCATTTTGAGGTTTTAAGCAACTCTCACTACATTCCTGTCAGCATCATTTTGAGGATAGTAGCAACTCTCACTACATTACGGTAGCATCATTTTGAGGTTTTAAGCAACTCTCACTACATCACTGTAGCATCATTTTGAGGTTTTAAGCAACTCTCACTACATTACTGTAGCATCATTTTGAGGTTTTAAGCAACTCTCACTACATCACTGTAGCATCATTTTGAGGATAGTAGCAACTCTCACTACATTACTGTAGCATCATTTTGAGGTTCGTAGCAACTCTCACTACATCACTGTAGCATCATTTTGAGGTTCGTAGCAACTCTCACTACATTACGGTAGCATCATTTGGAGGTTCGTAGCAACTCTCACTGCATTACTGTAGCATCATTTTGAGGTTCGTAGCAACTCTCACTACATCACTGTAGCATCATTTCTTAGGTTTGTAGCAACTTTCACTTCATTTCTGTAGCATCATTTTGAGGTTAGTTGCAACTCTCACCACATTACTGTCAGCATCATTTTGAGGTTTTGAGCAACTCTCACCACATTACTGTAGCATCATTCTGAGATTCGTAGAAACTCTCATTACATCACTGGAGCATCATTCCTTAGATTCGTAGCAAAGCTCATGACATCACTTTTGCATCATTTTGAGATTCGTAGAAACTCTCAATCCATCACTGGAGCATCATTTTGAGGTTTTAAGCAACTCTCACTACATCACTGTAGCATCATTTATAGATCAGTAGCAACTCTCCCTACATTTCTGTAGCATCATTTTGAGATGAGTAGCAACTCATTACATCACTGTCAGCATTATTTTGAGATTAGTAGCAACTCTCACCACATTGCTGAAGCATCAGTTTGAGGATAGGAGCAACTCTCACCACATCACTGTAGCATCTTTTCTTAGGTCAGTAGCAACTCTCATTGCATGACTGTCAGCACCATTTTGAACTTTTTAGCAACTCTCACCACATCACTGGAGCATCATTTCTTAGGTTCGTAGTAACTCTAACCACATCACTGTAGCATCAGTTTGAGGTTTTAAGGAACTCTCTTTACATTACTGCCGCATCATTTTTAGGTTCGTAGCAACTCTCACTACATTTCTGTAGCATAATTTTGAGGTTAGTAGAAACTCTCACTACATTACTGTCAGCATCATTTTTATATTAGTAGAAACTCTCACTACATTACTGTCAGCATCATTTTGATATTAGTAGAAACTCTCACTACATCACCGTCAGCATCATTTTGATATTAGTCGAAACTATCACTACATTGTTGGAGCATCAGTTTGAGGTTTAAAGCAACTTTCACTGCATTATTTTAGCATCATTTTTAGATCGGGAGCAACTCTCACTACATTACTGTCAGCATCATTTCTTAGGTTAGTCGCAACTCTCACTTACATTACTGTCAGCATCATTTTGAGATTAGTTGAAACTCTCACTACATCACTGTCGCATCATTTTGAGGTTCGTAGCAACTCTCACTAAATAACTGTTAGCATCGTTTTGAGGTAAGCAGAAACTCTCACTACATTACTGTAGCATCATTTTGAAGTTTTGAGCAACTCTCACCACAACACTGTAGCATCATTTTTAGCATCATAGCAACTCTCATGACATGACTGTCAGCATCATTTTTAGGTTCATAGCATCCGTCACCACATCACTGTAGCATCAGTTTTAGGTTTTAAGCAACTCTCACTACATCACTGGAGCGTCATTTTTAGGTTCGTAGCAACTCTCACTACATCACTGGAGCGTCATTTTTAGGTTTGTAGCAACTCTCACTACATTACGGTAGCATCATTTTGAGGTTTTAAGCAACTCTCACTACATTCCTGTCAGCATCATTTTGAGGATAGTAGCAACTCTCACTACATTACGGTAGCATCATTTTGAGGTTTTAAGCAACTCTCACTACATCACTGTAGCATCATTTTGAGGATAGTAGCAACTCTCACTACATTACTGTAGCATCATTTTGAGGTTCGTAGCAACTCTCACTACATCACTGTAGCATCATTTTGAGGTTCGTAGCAACTCTCACTACATTACGGTAGCATCATTTTGAGGTTCGTAGCAACTCTCACTACATTACTGTAGCATCATTTTGAGGTTCGTAGCAACTCTCACTACATCACTGTAGCATCATTTTGAGGTTCGTAGAAACTCATTACATCACTGTCAGCATCATTTTGAGGTTAGTAGAAACCCTCAATAAATGACTGTAGCATCATTTTAAGGATAGTAGAAACTCTCACTACATTACTGGAGGATCATTTCTTTTTCTTTGTTTCTTTATTTGGAGCATGATTTCTTAGGTAAGTAGCAATTCTTATTACATCACTTTTGCATCGCTTTGAGGTTTTTAACAATTCATACTAGATCACTGTAGCTTCATTTTTAGGGAAGCAGAAACTCTCACTACATCACTGTCGCATCATTTCTGAGGTTCATAGCAACTCTCACTACATTACGGTAGCATCATTTTGAGGTTTTTAGCAACTCTCACCACATCACTCTAGCATCATTTCTTAGGGTAAAAGAAACTCTCATTGCATAACTCTAGCATCATTTTGAGGTTTTCAGCAACTCTCACTACATTACTGACAGCATCATTTTGAGGTTAGTAGAAACTCTCACTACATCACTGTAGCATCATTTTGAGGTTTTAAGCAACTCTCACTACATCACTGTAGCATCATTTTGAGGATAGTAGCAACTCTCACTACATTACTGTAGCATCATTTTGAAGTTTTGAGCAACTCTCACCACAACACTGTAGCATCATTTTTAGCATCATAGCAACTCTCATGACATGACTGTCAGCATCATTTTTAGGTTCATAGCATCCGTCACCACATCACTGTAGCATCAGTTTTAGGTTTTAAGCAACTCTCACTACATCACTGGAGCGTCATTTTTAGGTTCGTAGCAACTCTCACTACATCACTGGAGCGTCATTTTTAGGTTCGTAGCAACTCTCACTACATTACGGTAGCATCATTTTGAGGTTTTAAGCAACTCTCACTACATTCCTGTCAGCATCATTTTGAGGATAGTAGCAACTCTCACTACATTACGGTAGCATCATTTTGAGGTTTTAAGCAACTCTCACTACATCACTGTAGCATCATTTTGAGGATAGTAGCAACTCTCACTACATTACTGTAGCATCATTTTGAGGTTCGTAGCAACTCTCACTACATCACTGTAGCATCATTTTGAGGTTCGTAGCAACTCTCACTACATTACGGTAGCATCATTTTGAGGTTCGTAGCAACTCTCACTACATTACTGTAGCATCATTTTGAGGTTCGTAGCAACTCTCACTACATCACTGTAGCATCATTTTGAGGTTCGTAGAAACTCATTACATCACTGTCAGCATCATTTTGAGGTTAGTAGAAACCCTCAATAAATGACTGAAGCATCATTTTAAGGATAGTAGAAACTCTCACTACATTACTGGAGGATCATTTCTTTTTCTTTGTTTCTTTATTTGGAGCATGATTTCTTAGGTAAGTAGCAATTCTTATTACATCACTTTTGCATCGCTTTGAGGTTTTTAACAATTCATACTAGATCACTGTAGCTTCATTTTTAGGGAAGCAGAAACTCTCACTACATCACTGTCGCATCATTTCTGAGGTTCATAGCAACTCTCACTACATTACGGTAGCATCATTTTGAGGTTTTTAGCAACTCTCACCACATCACTCTAGCATCATTTCTTCGGGTAAAAGAAACTCTCATTGCATAACTCTAGCATCATTTTGAGGTTTTTAGCAACTCTCACCACATCACTCTAGCATCATTTCTTAGGGTAAAAGAAACTCTCATTGCATAACTCTAGCATCATTTTGAGGTTTTCAGCAACTCTCACTACATTACTGACAGCATCATTTTGAGGTTAGTAGAAACTCTCACTACATCACTGTAGCATCATTTTCAGGTTAGTAGCAACTCTCACTACATCACTGTAGCATCATTTTCAGGTTAGTAGCAACTCTCACCACATCACTGCAGCATCATTTTCAGGTTAGTAGCAACTCTCACCACATCACTGTAGTATCATTTCTTAGTTTCGTCGCAACTCTCACTACATCACTTCAGCATCATTTGAGATTAGTAGCAACTCTCACTTAAATACTGTGACATCAGTTTGAGATTTTAAGCAACTCTCACTACATTACTATAGCATCAGTTTGAGGTTTTAAGCAACTCTCACTACATTACTGTAGCATCGTTTTGAGGTTAGCAGCAACTCTCACTACATCACTGTAGCATCATTTTGAGGTTCGTAGCAACTCTCACTACATTACGGTAGCATCATTTTGAGGTTTTAAGCAACTCTCACTACATCACTGTAGCATCATTTTGAGGATAGTAGCAACTCTCACTACATTACTGTAGCATCATTTTGAGGTTCGTAGCAACTCTCACTACATCACTGTAGCATCATTTTGAGGTTCGTAGCAACTCTCACTACATTACGGTAGCATCATTTTGAGGTTCGTAGCAACTCTCACTACATTACTGTAGCATCATTTTGAGGTTCGTAGCAACTCTCACTACATCACTGTAGCATCATTTTGAGGTTCGTAGAAACTCATTACATCACTGTCAGCATCATTTTGAGGTTAGTAGAAACCCTCAATAAATGACTGAAGCATCATTTTAAGGATAGTAGAAACTCTCACTACATTACTGGAGGATCATTTCTTTTTCTTTGTTTCTTTATTTGGAGCATGATTTCTTAGGTAAGTAGCAATTCTTATTACATCACTTTTGCATCGCTTTGAGGTTTTTAACAATTCATACTAGATCACTGTAGCTTCATTTTTAGGGAAGCAGAAACTCTCACTACATCACTGTCGCATCATTTCTGAGGTTCATAGCAACTCTCACTACATTACGGTAGCATCATTTTGAGGTTTTTAGCAACTCTCACCACATCACTCTAGCATCATTTCTTCGGGTAAAAGAAACTCTCATTGCATAACTCTAGCATCATTTTGAGGTTTTTAGCAACTCTCACCACATCACTCTAGCATCATTTCTTAGGGTAAAAGAAACTCTCATTGCATAACTCTAGCATCATTTTGAGGTTTTCAGCAACTCTCACTACATTACTGACAGCATCATTTTGAGGTTAGTAGAAACTCTCACTACATCACTGTAGCATCATTTTCAGGTTAGTAGCAACTCTCACTACATCACTGTAGCATCATTTTCAGGTTAGTAGCAACTCTCACCACATCACTGCAGCATCATTTTCAGGTTAGTAGCAACTCTCACCACATCACTGTAGTATCATTTCTTAGTTTCGTCGCAACTCTCACTACATCACTTCAGCATCATTTGAGATTAGTAGCAACTCTCACTTAAATACTGTGACATCAGTTTGAGATTTTAAGCAACTCTCACTACATTACTATAGCATCAGTTTGAGGTTTTAAGCAACTCTCACTACATTACTGTAGCATCGTTTTGAGGTTAGCAGCAACTCTCACTACATCACTGTCAGCATCATTTTTATATTAGTAGAAACTCTCACTACATTACTGTCAGCATCATTTTGATATTAGTAGAAACTCTCACTACATCACTGTCAGCATCATTTTGATATTAGTCGAAACTATCACTACATTGTTG
Source organism: Aulostomus chinensis (assembly GCF_037954235.1). Classification (NCBI taxonomy): domain Eukaryota; kingdom Metazoa; phylum Chordata; class Actinopteri; order Syngnathiformes; family Aulostomidae; genus Aulostomus; species Aulostomus chinensis. Next base: position 56,159,466 of record NC_141320.1, on the reverse strand, counting down.
GAGCATCAGTTTGAGGTTTAAAGCAACTTTCACTGCATTATTTTAGCATCATTTTTAGATCGGGAGCAACTCTCACTACATTACTGTCAGCATCATTTCTTAGGTTAGTCGCAACTCTCACTTACATTACTGTCAGCATCATTTTGAGATTAGTTGAAACTCTCACTACATCACTGTCGCATCATTTTGAGGTTCGTAGCAACTCTCACTAAATAACTGTTAGCATCGTTTTGAGGTAAGCAGAAACTCTCACTACATTACTGTAGCATCATTTTGAAGTTTTGAGCAACTCTCACCACAACACTGTAGCATCATTTTTAGCATCATAGCAACTCTCATGACATGACTGTCAGCATCATTTTTAGGTTCATAGCATCCGTCACCACATCACTGTAGCATCAGTTTTAGGTTTTAAGCAACTCTCACTACATCACTGGAGCGTCATTTTTAGGTTCGTAGCAACTCTCACTACATCACTGGAGCGTCATTTTTAGGTTTGTAGCAACTCTCACTACATTACGGTAGCATCATTTTGAGGTTTTAAGCAACTCTCACTACATTCCTGTCAGCATCATTTTGAGGATAGTAGCAACTCTCACTACATTACGGTAGCATCATTTTGAGGTTTTAAGCAACTCTCACTACATCACTGTAGCATCATTTTGAGGATAGTAGCAACTCTCACTACATTACTGTAGCATCATTTTGAGGTTCGTAGCAACTCTCACTACATCACTGTAGCATCATTTTGAGGTTCGTAGCAACTCTCACTACATCACTGTAGCATCATTTTGAGGTTCGTAGAAACTCATTACATCACTGTCAGCATCATTTTGAGGTTAGTAGAAACCCTCAATAAATGACTGTAGCATCATTTTAAGGATAGTAGAAACTCTCACTACATTACTGGAGGATCATTTCTTTTTCTTTGTTTCTTTATTTGGAGCATGATTTCTTAGGTAAGTAGCAATTCTTATTACATCACTTTTGCATCGCTTTGAGGTTTTTAACAATTCATACTAGATCACTGTAGCTTCATTTTTAGGGAAGCAGAAACTCTCACTACATCACTGTCGCATCATTTCTGAGGTTCATAGCAACTCTCACTACATTACGGTAGCATCATTTTGAGGTTTTTAGCAACTCTCACCACATCACTCTAGCATCATTTCTTAGGGTAAAAGAAACTCTCATTGCATAACTCTAGCATCATTTTGAGGTTTTCAGCAACTCTCACTACATTACTGACAGCATCATTTTGAGGTTAGTAGAAACTCTCACTACATCACTGTAGCATCATTTTGAGGTTTTAAGCAACTCTCACTACATCACTGTAGCATCATTTTGAGGATAGTAGCAACTCTCACTACATTACTGTAGCATCATTTTGAAGTTTTGAGCAACTCTCACCACAACACTGTAGCATCATTTTTAGCATCATAGCAACTCTCATGACATGACTGTCAGCATCATTTTTAGGTTCATAGCATCCGTCACCACATCACTGTAGCATCAGTTTTAGGTTTTAAGCAACTCTCACTACATCACTGGAGCGTCATTTTTAGGTTCGTAGCAACTCTCACTACATCACTGGAGCGTCATTTTTAGGTTCGTAGCAACTCTCACTACATTACGGTAGCATCATTTTGAGGTTTTAAGCAACTCTCACTACATTCCTGTCAGCATCATTTTGAGGATAGTAGCAACTCTCACTACATTACGGTAGCATCATTTTGAGGTTTTAAGCAACTCTCACTACATCACTGTAGCATCATTTTGAGGATAGTAGCAACTCTCACTACATTACTGTAGCATCATTTTGAGGTTCGTAGCAACTCTCACTACATCACTGTAGCATCATTTTGAGGTTCGTAGCAACTCTCACTACATTACGGTAGCATCATTTTGAGGTTCGTAGCAACTCTCACTACATTACTGTAGCATCATTTTGAGGTTCGTAGCAACTCTCACTACATCACTGTAGCATCATTTTGAGGTTCGTAGAAACTCATTACATCACTGTCAGCATCATTTTGAGGTTAGTAGAAACCCTCAATAAATGACTGAAGCATCATTTTAAGGATAGTAGAAACTCTCACTACATTACTGGAGGATCATTTCTTTTTCTTTGTTTCTTTATTTGGAGCATGATTTCTTAGGTAAGTAGCAATTCTTATTACATCACTTTTGCATCGCTTTGAGGTTTTTAACAATTCATACTAGATCACTGTAGCTTCATTTTTAGGGAAGCAGAAACTCTCACTACATCACTGTCGCATCATTTCTGAGGTTCATAGCAACTCTCACTACATTACGGTAGCATCATTTTGAGGTTTTTAGCAACTCTCACCACATCACTCTAGCATCATTTCTTCGGGTAAAAGAAACTCTCATTGCATAACTCTAGCATCATTTTGAGGTTTTTAGCAACTCTCACCACATCACTCTAGCATCATTTCTTAGGGTAAAAGAAACTCTCATTGCATAACTCTAGCATCATTTTGAGGTTTTCAGCAACTCTCACTACATTACTGACAGCATCATTTTGAGGTTAGTAGAAACTCTCACTACATCACTGTAGCATCATTTTCAGGTTAGTAGCAACTCTCACTACATCACTGTAGCATCATTTTCAGGTTAGTAGCAACTCTCACCACATCACTGCAGCATCATTTTCAGGTTAGTAGCAACTCTCACCACATCACTGTAGTATCATTTCTTAGTTTCGTCGCAACTCTCACTACATCACTTCAGCATCATTTGAGATTAGTAGCAACTCTCACTTAAATACTGTGACATCAGTTTGAGATTTTAAGCAACTCTCACTACATTACTATAGCATCAGTTTGAGGTTTTAAGCAACTCTCACTACATTACTGTAGCATCGTTTTGAGGTTAGCAGCAACTCTCACTACATCACTGTAGCATCATTTTGAGGTTCGTAGCAACTCTCACTACATTACGGTAGCATCATTTTGAGGTTTTAAGCAACTCTCACTACATCACTGTAGCATCATTTTGAGGATAGTAGCAACTCTCACTACATTACTGTAGCATCATTTTGAGGTTCGTAGCAACTCTCACTACATCACTGTAGCATCATTTTGAGGTTCGTAGCAACTCTCACTACATTACGGTAGCATCATTTTGAGGTTCGTAGCAACTCTCACTACATTACTGTAGCATCATTTTGAGGTTCGTAGCAACTCTCACTACATCACTGTAGCATCATTTTGAGGTTCGTAGAAACTCATTACATCACTGTCAGCATCATTTTGAGGTTAGTAGAAACCCTCAATAAATGACTGAAGCATCATTTTAAGGATAGTAGAAACTCTCACTACATTACTGGAGGATCATTTCTTTTTCTTTGTTTCTTTATTTGGAGCATGATTTCTTAGGTAAGTAGCAATTCTTATTACATCACTTTTGCATCGCTTTGAGGTTTTTAACAATTCATACTAGATCACTGTAGCTTCATTTTTAGGGAAGCAGAAACTCTCACTACATCACTGTCGCATCATTTCTGAGGTTCATAGCAACTCTCACTACATTACGGTAGCATCATTTTGAGGTTTTTAGCAACTCTCACCACATCACTCTAGCATCATTTCTTCGGGTAAAAGAAACTCTCATTGCATAACTCTAGCATCATTTTGAGGTTTTTAGCAACTCTCACCACATCACTCTAGCATCATTTCTTAGGGTAAAAGAAACTCTCATTGCATAACTCTAGCATCATTTTCAGGTTAGTAGCAACTCTCACTACATCACTGTAGCATCATTTTCAGGTTAGTAGCAACTCTCACCACATCACTGCAGCATCATTTTCAGGTTAGTAGCAACTCTCACCACATCACTGTAGTATCATTTCTTAGTTTCGTCGCAACTCTCACTACATCACTTCAGCATCATTTGAGATTAGTAGCAACTCTCACTTAAATACTGTGACATCAGTTTGAGATTTTAAGCAACTCTCACTACATTACTATAGCATCAGTTTGAGGTTTTAAGCAACTCTCACTACATTACTGTAGCATCGTTTTGAGGTTAGCAGCAACTCTCACTACATCACTGTCAGCATCATTTTTATATTAGTAGAAACTCTCACTACATTACTGTCAGCATCATTTTGATATTAGTAGAAACTCTCACTACATCACTGTCAGCATCATTTTGATATTAGTCGAAACTATCACTACATTGTTGGAGCATCAGTTTGAGGTTTAAAGCAACTTTCACTGCATTATTTTAGCATCATTTTTAGATCGGGAGCAACTCTCACTACATTACTGTCAGCATCATTTCTTAGGTTAGTCGCAACTCTCACTTACATTACTGTCAGCATCATTTTGAGATTAGTTGAAACTCTCACTACATCACTGTCGCATCATTTTGAGGTTCGTAGCAACTCTCACTAAATAACTGTTAGCATCGTTTTGAGGTAAGCAGAAACTCTCACTACATTACTGTAGCATCATTTTGAAGTTTTGAGCAACTCTCACCACAACACTGTAGCATCATTTTTAGCATCATAGCAACTCTCATGACATGACTGTCAGCATCATTTTTAGGTTCATAGCATCCGTCACCACATCACTGTAGCATCAGTTTTAGGTTTTAAGCAACTCTCACTACATCACTGGAGCGTCATTTTTAGGTTCGTAGCAACTCTCACTACATCACTGGAGCGTCATTTTTAGGTTTGTAGCAACTCTCACTACATTACGGTAGCATCATTTTGAGGTTTTAAGCAACTCTCACTACATTCCTGTCAGCATCATTTTGAGGATAGTAGCAACTCTCACTACATTACGGTAGCATCATTTTGAGGTTTTAAGCAACTCTCACTACATCACTGTAGCATCATTTTGAGGATAGTAGCAACTCTCACTACATTACTGTAGCATCATTTTGAGGTTCGTAGCAACTCTCACTACATCACTGTAGCATCATTTTGAGGTTCGTAGCAACTCTCACTACATTACGGTAGCATCATTTTGAGGTTCGTAGCAACTCTCACTACATTACTGTAGCATCATTTTGAGGTTCGTAGCAACTCTCACTACATCACTGTAGCATCATTTTGAGGTTCGTAGAAACTCATTACATCACTGTCAGCATCATTTTGAGGTTAGTAGAAACCCTCAATAAATGACTGTAGCATCATTTTAAGGATAGTAGAAACTCTCACTACATTACTGGAGGATCATTTCTTTTTCTTTGTTTCTTTATTTGGAGCATGATTTCTTAGGTAAGTAGCAATTCTTATTACATCACTTTTGCATCGCTTTGAGGTTTTTAACAATTCATACTAGATCACTGTAGCTTCATTTTTAGGGAAGCAGAAACTCTCACTACATCACTGTCGCATCATTTCTGAGGTTCATAGCAACTCTCACTACATTACGGTAGCATCATTTTGAGGTTTTTAGCAACTCTCACCACATCACTCTAGCATCATTTCTTAGGGTAAAAGAAACTCTCATTGCATAACTCTAGCATCATTTTGAGGTTTTCAGCAACTCTCACTACATTACTGACAGCATCATTTTGAGGTTAGTAGAAACTCTCACTACATCACTGTAGCATCATTTTGAGGTTTTAAGCAACTCTCACTACATCACTGTAGCATCATTTTGAGGATAGTAGCAACTCTCACTACATTACTGTAGCATCATTTTGAAGTTTTGAGCAACTCTCACCACAACATTGTAGCATCATTTTTAGCATCATAGCAACTCTCATGACATGACTGTCAGCATCATTTTTAGGTTCATAGCATCCGTCACCACATCACTGTAGCATCAGTTTTAGGTTTTAAGCAACTCTCACTACATCACTGGAGCGTCATTTTTAGGTTCGTAGCAACTCTCACTACATCACTGGAGCGTCATTTTTAGGTTCGTAGCAACTCTCACTACATTACGGTAGCATCATTTTGAGGTTTTAAGCAACTCTCACTACATTCCTGTCAGCATCATTTTGAGGATAGTAGCAACTCTCACTACATTACGGTAGCATCATTTTGAGGTTTTAAGCAACTCTCACTACATCACTGTAGCATCATTTTGAGGATAGTAGCAACTCTCACTACATTACTGTAGCATCATTTTGAGGTTCGTAGCAACTCTCACTACATCACTGTAGCATCATTTTGAGGTTCGTAGCAACTCTCACTACATTACGGTAGCATCATTTTGAGGTTCGTAGCAACTCTCACTACATTACTGTAGCATCATTTTGAGGTTCGTAGCAACTCTCACTACATCACTGTAGCATCATTTTGAGGTTCGTAGAAACTCATTACATCACTGTCAGCATCATTTTGAGGTTAGTAGAAACCCTCAATAAATGACTGAAGCATCATTTTAAGGATAGTAGAAACTCTCACTACATTACTGGAGGATCATTTCTTTTTCTTTGTTTCTTTATTTGGAGCATGATTTCTTAGGTAAGTAGCAATTCTTATTACATCACTTTTGCATCGCTTTGAGGTTTTTAACAATTCATACTAGATCACTGTAGCTTCATTTTTAGGGAAGCAGAAACTCTCACTACATCACTGTCGCATCATTTCTGAGGTTCATAGCAACTCTCACTACATTACGGTAGCATCATTTTGAGGTTTTTAGCAACTCTCACCACATCACTCTAGCATCATTTCTTCGGGTAAAAGAAACTCTCATTGCATAACTCTAGCATCATTTTGAGGTTTTTAGCAACTCTCACCACATCACTCTAGCATCATTTCTTAGGGTAAAAGAAACTCTCATTGCATAACTCTAGCATCATTTTGAGGTTTTCAGCAACTCTCACTACATTACTGACAGCATCATTTTGAGGTTAGTAGAAACTCTCACTACATCACTGTAGCATCATTTTCAGGTTAGTAGCAACTCTCACTACATCACTGTAGCATCATTTTCAGGTTAGTAGCAACTCTCACCACATCACTGTAGCATCATTTTCAGGTTAGTAGCAACTCTCACCACATCACTGTAGTATCATTTCTTAGTTTCGTCGCAACTCTCACTACATCACTTCAGCATCATTTGAGATTAGTAGCAACTCTCACTTAAATACTGTGACATCAGTTTGAGATTTTAAGCAACTCTCACTACATTACTATAGCATCAGTTTGAGGTTTTAAGCAACTCTCACTACATTACTGTAGCATCGTTTTGAGGTTAGCAGCAACTCTCACTACATCACTGTCAGCATCATTTTGAGGTTAGTAGAAACCCTCAATAAATGACTGTAGCATCATTTTAAGGATAGTAGAAACTCACTACATGACTGGAGGATCATTTCTTTTTCTTTCTTTTTTTTTTGGAGCATGATTTCTTAGGTTAGTAGCAATTCTTATTACAACACTTTTACATCGTTTTGAGGTTTTTAGCAACTCTCACTACATTACTGGAGCATCATTTTGAGCATTGTAGCTTCTCTCGCTACATTATTGTAGCATAATGTTGAGGATACTAGCAACTCTCACGACATCACTGTAGCATCGTTTTGAGGTTATAAGCAACTCTCACCACATCACTAGAGCATCATTTCTTAGGTTAGGAGCAATTCTTATGACATCACTGTGGCATCATTTTGAGGTTTTAAGCCACTGTCATGACATCACTATCAGCATCATTTTGAAGTTTTTAGCAACTCTCACCACATCCATGGAGCATCATTTCTTAGGTTAGGAGCAATTCTTATCACATTATTGGAGCATCATTTTGAGGTTTTTAGCGACACTCACTACATCACTGTAGCATCATTTTTAGCATCATAGCAACTCTCACGACATGACTGTCAGCATTATTTTGAGGTTTTTTCACAACTCTCACCACATCACTTTCAGTATCATTTTGAGGTTTTGAGCAACTCTCACCACATCACTGTTGCATCATTTATAGATCAGTAGCAACTCTCCCTACATTTCTGTCGCATCATTTTGAGATGAGTAGCAACTCATTACATCACTCACAGCATTATTTTGAGATTAGTTGAAACTCTCACTACATCACTGTCGCATCATTTTGAGGTTTTTAGCAACTCACTACATCACTCTAGCTTTATTTTGAGGTAAGCAGAAACTCTCACTACATTCCTGTCAGCATCATTTTGAGGATAGTAGAAACTCTTACTACATCACTGTAGCATCATTTTGAGGTTTTTAGCAACTCTCACTACATCACTGTCGCATCATTTTATCCTTGAGATTGGGGACCAATAATTTTAATGTCCATTTTGGGGACATGTACTGTACACAGACACACAGATTTATGAAAGTCACTTTCAGGTGCCTTAAATTCCTTTGGGGACTAAAGTCTAGAAAAGTAATTTGAACATTTGTGTGTACTTTGTTTTGTGATGATAAGATTTACACCGACCAAGTCAGCCATATTGGCACCACAATCCAATTGGCATGTCAGTAAACATCACCCAATAAACCCAGGTCTTCTGTCTAAATATATGTCACTGAAACATACTGTATTGTATTGCCTCACACTTAAAGCATACAAGGATGCATGGCGTGGGTGGAACTGCCTGAATCTCTTCTGCAATGGAAGTTTGGTCAACCGTGTGGAACATTCCTGCACGATCCCCTTTGAGTGTGAAAGTAGCATCAACACAGCACCACGTGGTCCACCAGCAGCTTGGATTTCTGCTCCTTGTCTTGTAGTTCCACTTGACTTCTCCAAGGGAAGAGACTGCAAATAGTCAAGAACTCTGGGAAATTTGGTGGCTGTGGCCTCCTCAAATTCCACATTGATGTGGACACCAGTTCAAAGTTTGAAGTGCAGTTATCAACTCTGCACTGAAGTTGTTTCGTTAAAGGATAAATGATTTCCATTGTCCAATGATTATTTTACCATTCCAATCCTCTTAAGTGATGGACTGATACTGTAAATATGCAGAAATTCTCTATTGTTCAAAGTACAGATTCTGTGTTTATACATTGTTATAGTTTTTATACTTGGAGAAACCAGAATCTAACAGGAAATCACTGTAGAAAGTTGGCTCAGTTTCATAAAGTAACAACTAAATAGCTTCAATTGACAGTGATTGACCTTAAACTTGGCTATTTTGATGGACTATGCTTGCTTTTCCACTGTCAAATGAACTTTTTTAATGGGAAATTCCTGCTCATAGACTGGTTTGTTTCATAAATGAACCAGTAAGAGCCCTGAACTTAGAGAAGAACCTGAAAGGTCCTTGTTCTTCATGTGTTTTTCCATGATGGGCCTGTTTTCCTGCAGTTGAATGCACATTTATCAACAATTAAAGGGCACCTAGAATGAAAATCATTGTTTTTGTGTTTTTGGTGTTTCTTCAACATCCCCCAGTTGTGGGGAACACACACCAAGTGTGAGGCAGTGTCATAACCTCTGTTTGAAGTAGCTCCCCTGTTTTTAATCGCCGTGGGAAAATGGGCCAATGCGATTTTGGCTGAAGTGTTACGTCACAGTTCAGTCAGTGCCCCCTCCACTCACACACACTGAACCCACCCCTTTCACACACACCCCTTTGACATATTTCGGGAGGGGGGGGCGATTATGCGAGCGAGCCGAGTGAGCGCAGCCCTCTTGTGTCGCTCGCTAGCGTGACACAAACTGGAGCCTGCAGCAGCAGCACTGACTGAGCAGATTGATTGAAGGAATGGCCTCGATAGAATTGAGACCTTTGTTTTATCTGTGCTATCTGTCGCTAGCTGGCCTGGCCTGGCTTGAGGGGGAAGGAATCTCGCCAGCCAGGCAGGCTACCAAGGGGCCAGGCCACCAGGAAAACTCCCAGTTGTCCCGACGGCCACCCCGCCACTGCATATACGGCTGGATCCGCGAATGGGCCGTGGCTACTTGGTATCTTATCTTACGAATGTTGTTGTATGACATGGATTGTTGTCAATTGACAGCAGCAGTCACACTTAGCACCGGCAACAATTAGCCAAGAAAGTGGGAGTGCTTTCTTTTCAGTGACAGTGAGGGCAGCCAATCACCGAGTAGTAGTTAAATGAGGTTGCCACATAAACAACGGCAACTGATCTCCGTCAACTCATGCACTTGCATAAATAATGAGGTTGCCAGATGAGGTCAGAAACGACCCCAATAGGGACAAACGAGGCATTCTAAACCCAACATGGTAACATCGCGGTTTCAGAGAGCCTTTAGGAAGCTTCTGAGCCATCACAGACCCAACCATTTTTTGTGGGGTTACATATCACTCCACAGAACGAGAATTAATACCCCTCAACCTCTCTATGGCACCTTTAATGTACTGTAATTTAATGAGTTGGGACTGTGAAACCTTCTGTGTATTTTTACAGTTTATTCCATGTAATTTTGTGGAACAGTTCATGACTGTAATTTGACGGTGTTCATCTGGAAACTCTGCTGTCAGACTTTTTACTGTTTTTTCTACTGTTTTTTTTCTTGCCAGTGTACACAGAGGTCTGGTGGTTGAGCCGGGTCATTTTTACAAGCTGCTACCCAAAATGAACGCATTTCTTCATTCAAAAGACAAAACAGTCCCAGAGCTGATTGACCCAGAATGGAAATGGCACCTCGCATTTTGTGTCTGTGTCCCACAACATTGTCTGGCAGACAGTTGACCTGTCAATCACACACAGAGTCCCGCCCCCACACAGCTGAGAAACGCAGCTCTCAGCAGCTGCCTCAGTCACACAGAAGATAGACGCGTTTCCTGGTTGGCGAGTGCAGACACAACTTCTCTGAGTGCAGGATTCACTTCTCTCATTGCTGTTTGTTCACTCTTGAGGTTTTATTCCACCACCAACCTGCTTCTGTCTGGAAAGAAACAAATAACTGGAGTGCTGCACATCAACAGACTTGGAGTTTGGACACGGACGAATGAAGTTTGGCTTTTTGTTTCTTCCATCAGATCAGAGCTGATTGGAAAAAACAATCAGGTGGTTTATTAAACCAGCAGTGAGCTGGACTTCAGCCCAGGTCCACAGTCCCACTGTCAGTTCACTTCAACATGAAAGAACAAAATCCAACCCTCACCTGGCCTGGAAATAAATAACAATTACATAACAACCCCTTTATTTCTCTCCTGTTCAGGTCCAGTTGGACTCCATCCATCGTCCATCGTCATCTTCCGCTTATTCCTTACTATTAAGGGTCGCGGGGGGGGGGGCTGGAGCCTATCCCAGCATCTACGGGCGAGAGGCAGGGTTCACCTTGGACAGGTCGCCAGTCCCAGTTGGACTCATTCATCTCTATTTGGTAGGATTTCACTTCATGAGTTCAGAAGCATCTTCACATGAGATGCTGGTTCCTCACATTGATTGATCGTTGAATTCTGTGTTTGATGTCTGAATTCTGTGTTTTATGTCTGAATTCAGTCTTTGATCTCTGGGTTCTGAGCATTGATCTCCTGCTTCAGTCTTTGATCTCTGACTGATTCTAAACTCATCAAAGGATCACATCAGCATCTTGGTCCAGACTCCAGATGGTGGTTTTACCAAGTTCACCACAGTCCTTGTTGCTGTCTGCTGTTGGGTCACAGCAAAGTAAGGAAACAGCCTGACGGTCCTCAGGAGGAAATTCAACAACCTCCAAAGATGGAGGTGAATCTAGACCCTCTCATGTTGGCCATCCTTGATGAACTTGGGCGGTACTGTGGTGCTGGGATGAGGTCATGGAGCTGATCTGGGAGCAGTCCTGATGTTAAATGCTGTGATGAAGGACAGTGTGGAGGCAAAATGGACAAAATGAGCCAACATGAAATAAAGTTGTAAACCTGTTTGAAGTCTTATTTTGTGTCTGATGGACATTTTTGAAATCACTAATGATTTTTTGACTGAACATCCTGGATCCTGTGGTGTCTGATGAGGAGACAACTTGAGTACAGAGTTGGAGAAGAGGGTTTTTGGAGGGGAGATGATTTTTGCAGTGCTACAAGTCAATAATAACTGTGGCAAAATGTCATCATGTTTCAAAATGTCCTCACTAAGATGGTTATTAATCCCTCATTCTCAGCTGCTACAGCCTTTAAAGAAACCCTTTGACTGGTGGATCTAACAAAGATCAGATGTTGTCTCCTCTAGAACATCAACAGTTTAACGTTGTGGGCAGGACTCCTACCTGAGCAGGGAGACCCCAATGGATTTCTAGTCCTGATAGGGAGAGGGAGCCTCCTGGGTCACGGAGTGGGGAACCTGATAGGGAGTGGGACGATCCGCCCATTGTGGGTGATTGACAGGGCAGGTTTGATCTATGTTTTCATTTTCAAAAGTAATTTTGAATATTTGTGGAAAGTTCGCCCACCTTGAACATGTAGAAGATGTCTTCTGATAGTTAATCGACTGTTGTCACATTTAAGGATCACTGTAGCAGGTAAGATGAAGGCTACACAGGACCAGCTGGAGATACCAGGGATTGAACCCAGTGCCTCATACATGCTCAGCATGCGCTCTACCACTGAGCTACACCACCTCTGGTAGAGTCACTGTTTAACTGGTGAATGAATTTCCAGTTGATTTTAGGAAACCTAGAAGTTCCTCAGGTGCCATCAATCTTAAGTCACTCCTTCACTTTGTGTGTGGTTCAAAGTCAGTGGTTTCATCAGAGCTCAACAACAGAACAAGCTGAAGTCTTCTGGAGAACGAGGGCACCGATCCCACCACCTCTCACATGCTAAGCTAGCGCTCTACCATTGAGCTCCTTCCTCTGCTCAGCAACATAACAGATAATGCAGGTTGACCTTCAGGCTGCTGGGAGGTCAACACCTGAAATATTTCCAGGATTCTGTCGTGTTGGTAGAAACAGTTTGAGGGAAGAAAACCCTCAAACATGATGATGTCATTATTGAAGGCTTTACTGCTCCAAACCTTTGCTTGTTCTTCTGGGGTTGTGAGAGGTTCTGAGTGATGCATGGAAACTGAAGGTTTAGGCATCAGTTCAAAGTAGCAGGAGCTTAAGGGGACATTTCAGATTTGTTGAAGTTTAGTCCTACTGCCTTCTTGTTCATGACGATGGTGATGTCAGAGTTCTTGCTCAGAACGATCCATGCTGTTCCTGCTATTAGTTCTGGAAAGTTGGAGCAAAACGTCATGCAGGGTCACAGGGTCACGTGTTTTGTGTTATCAGCAGATTTAATCTATAGAGTGAGTGACGTGTGGTGTGTTTGTCAGGAGCTTAAAGACCAAAGTTGTTGACGTACAAGAGAAGTAAACACGTCAAAGCTGCTTCATTTTAATGAGTGAAACTGAAAATTAAGAGAAGAGTGACAACAAAAATGGAGTGAAGAAGTCGTCTTCAAAACACACACACACACACTCTCACAAACACACACACACACACTCACACACACACACACACACACACACACTCTCACAAACACACACACACACTCACACACACACACACTCTCACAAACACACACACACACACTCACAAACACACACACACACACACTCACACACACACACTCACACACACAAACACACACACACTCACACACACACACACTCACACACACACTCTCACACACACACAAACACACACACACACACTCACACACACACACACACTCTCACACTCACACACACACTCACACACACACTCACACTCTCACACACACACAAACACACACACACACACACTCACACACACACAAACACACACACACACACACACACACTCTCACACTCACACACACACACACACACACACACACACACTCACATAGTCATATACATGCAGTCAAAAGCCAGTAAATTCTGAGTATTTTTGAATCCATTTTCATTTCACTCTTCTCTTTATGTTGCCCCCTGCTGGACAATAGTTTTAAGGTTAATGTGGAAAAAAAGCAGACAATAAAAACGACTATTATTGAAATGTCGGCGACTTCATTCGATCTGAAAGTTCATTGTTGACCAAACAGACACTGATACAACAGCCTTAAAGTCTACCTCCATCGGCTAAAGATGCCCCTGGATCATAAAGCACAGCTCGACTGCTGGCTAACATGCAGGCGTGGGCCCATCACTGAAATCAGCAGTCATGAAAAACTGTGCTAGGCCTCCAGACCCAAGCTTGAAGAGGTTTGAAAACTGGACCCAGGAGAATTTTAACTGAAAACCCCTGCTGTAGAGGATCTGAGGGATGCATGACTGCCCTCTGTTGACCTGTTTAATACAGGAATATCTGAGAAGTACTGAGGACGGCAAAGGGTGCTGATTGGCCAGCAGCCCCACACAGGTCAAAGGTCACCCCCCACGGCGGACCAGTTTATTATAATAGTCAGGACACCATCCGTTACAGTTGGGTTGGGTTCAGGCTCTTCAGCGCTTCTTATTTTTCCATGAGCTCCTCCAGCTGCTGGTCCGTCTCTCCTCTTTTCTTTCTCTTCTGCTTACTTTTTTGTTTCTTTGTTCTTTAACTTTAAACAGAACTTCTCCTCTCCCCCTTTTCACGGTCACAATACTGTTGACCTCCCGTGAGCCTTGAATCTCCATCCTGACCAGCAGACAGAAGCCACCTTGTGCTTGAGAAGAGCATCGCGAATCCCAGTGGGAGCCACAGTCGTTGAGGTGGAGGCTTGGTAGGCCGTCCCCCCACCAGGTCGTTGGAGAGGTTCCGTACATTGATGAGAACAATCCAGCTGAGAACGTGAGCAGGTCCTGTTGGTTGTTGTGCTGTCACAGTAACAAAGACCAGTGCTGCGTCTGTTCAGGCCTCAACTCCTGTCTCACTGCCAGCTCCACCTGACTCCTCAGACTCTGCTCAACCTCCATTCAGGAGTTTTCTTTGTTTGGAGGTCACTGACCCTTCATCCTGAACACCTTCTCACCTGCTACCTTTGCCGTCCACTTGAGTCTCAGATAAATCTTATGATTCATGTCTGATCCTCCATGTGCCTTCATTGCTTTACTGGTATTATTACTCTGTCTTACGTGCTTCCTTGTTTGTATTCAATCCTCTTAAAATTCCAGGAAGTGTTTCAACTGGTTTTTATATTTGTATGTAAGCCTCTGACCCTCAAAGAACTCACTGATAAGCTGGAACCTGAGACTGAGCGTTTCTCATTGGACTCTAAATTACAACCAGCGGTGCCCTGAGTAACAACTGTGTTAGCATCCTAAAGCTACATCATCACCACCAGCTGATCAAGTCACTACTCTGTACACAAGTCACTGTAACCTAGCAAAGTTGAACCTAGAGGAAAAGTACAGTTGAAGCCAGATGCAAACAGATGTTGATGTTTACTCTGTAGTCCTGGCAGCAAGTGTCCTTGGAGACGTCACTCCAGACACTCGCAGAGCTGACAGAGATGGTTTGACACAACTCATGATGTTACTGCACTGTAGAGCAGCAAGAAGGGAGAGAGGAGGAACAACTTGATTGAATAAAACAAAGACAAACAATCAAAGAGAGTCAGAGCAGAGGGAGCGGCCCTGAGTCACAGTTAATGGTGGAGTCTGATGATCCATCATTCATCTCCTTTAAATGCTGTCAGGGAGGGAGAGCCGTCTGCTGGTGGTGGTGTTCATTCCTCAGTGGGAGCCTCTATGGTTGATGTTCTACTGCCCTCTGGTGGTGAGGCAGTGGGGATGCAGGTGATCTGCTGGTCTGGTTGAACGTGAGTGGACAGAAACCTTGTTGAGGTGACTGGGAGTTCCTGACTGTGGTGAGCTGCCTTGCTTCTCCTCAGGTCTTCATGGTGGCTTTCTGCTGGACTGTTGTTGAAGGGAACATGGCATCGTCTGATTTTCAGCTCTGACATCTGGACAGTGGACAGATGTGACATCATCATGGTCTCACTGCCTGCTTTGTTCATGGATCAATGGAACGTTGTGTTGGAACCTTCATTGTAGAACTGCTATGAGCTGAGAGCTCAGTGTTGTTGGAACAACGCAGCTCCACATGGGACTGATGTGATGAAGAGGTTTTTATTGAGCTGAAGCTGGAGAGCAACAATCAAAATGGAGCAGCAAACATAATGTCTGGTCTCTCTCTCTTCTCTTCCCCACCTCTCTGTCTCCTCTCCTCCCTCACCTCCATCTCTCTCCAGCCCTTTTTAGACAGAAAAAGTACCAAATTTGCGGCCTGGTAGAGGCGGGAATTTGCCGTCTTGTCTGTGTGAAATGGAGGCGTAATATTCCTCTTTTTAAAAAGACACCCTTGGTGGGCATCAACACTTGATGTGATGTGCAGCTCACACAACCTCAGTCATTAACAACGCAATGACTGAGGTTGGCAGAGCGGGGCAACAACAGACTCTTGAACTGAAACCCAAGATGGAAACCATCTCGGAGCAGTTGGCCGCTCTGCGAAGAGGAGAGTGATGTTGAAGACCAGAAATGTAACTTTACAATTTGGATTGGACTGAAAGAGAAGACAGATTGGAATGTGTGCTCGTCTGCCCAAACCCACAGCTTCCTTATCGGCTGCCCCATTGTTTATCCTCCAGGAGAACTCCTTCTGCCTTGGTGACGTAAATGGCGCGTACTATCCTCCCCTCCCCCGTGTGTTCCTGACCCCTGCCTCTGCCCTCTCCACCTCCCTCGGGGTGGCAGCGCCGACCTTGTAGTCTGGCTGCAGGCCTCACTCTCACTTGCCTCCATTGGGGCAACGGACTGTTCAAGTTTAGCGTACATACACAACAAATGTATATGTGCTGTCGTTAATTCTGAAGTGTACCATTATTACGATTGACCTGTAATAATTGTGACTGTTGTGATCGCTGTATCAGGCATTTGAGTGTGGAAGTGGAATTTCCCCTTGGGGATTAATAAAGTATCAATCTATCTGTCTATCTTTAGTAAATCTGATTCCTCTGTCTGTAGTAACAGGACATGAACCACAGTCCTTGAAGGGAGCTGTCATTAAACCACTGCTTCAGAAGCCTCTTCTAGACCCTGAGGTTCTAGCCAACTATGAACTGACAGCTAACCTCCCCTCCTCTCTAAAATCCTGGAGAAAGCAGCTGCTAATCAGCTGAGTGACTTCCTCCATAACAAGAGTTGATTTGAGGGTTTTAGTCTGGTTTTAGAGCCCAGCCCAGCACAGAGACAGCACTGGTAGAAATGACTGGATATTTGTGTGTAAGCTGTAACTTCAGTCCACTACTATTGACTAGAGGAGAGGTAAAATTACGCCTGTGATCTGAGGTTTGACCCACAAAAAGAAACGCGACACATGAAAAGTTTTTGATCCATAATGATTCTATCAACAACTCACGCCAGCACTAGAATTGCAGATAACGTCAGCAGGACCAGACCCAATGGGTCCAAAACTGTCTCCAGTTGCTGGTAGCACCCTGGGTGAGCTGGGAAGGCCAAAGGTCCAAAAAAGTGAACCTCCCCTTCAAGACTGCAGCTGCTCCAGAATGCAGCTGCATGTGCATGGACAGGAACTAGGAGGAGAGACCACATCACCAATCCAGAACAGAGTTCAAAATCCTTCTCCTCACTCTTAAAGCTCCTAAAGGAAAATTCCAGCTAAAAAGGAACCTCAGGTGTGTTCTTGTGTTTTTGTTATTTCGCACGACTGCAAATGGAACCCAGTTGTGGTGCATACTACTAATTAGCTCCCAACACAGGTCGTGGGGGCAGCAGATAAGCAGACAAATCATAACAATAACATCCACTCAAAATAGCAGAACACCTCTGTGGTGATCAAGTAGGGCCTCTACATGTCAACAAAAGCACTGAGAACTTTGAAAGAGTACAGAAAGTTTATTACATGATGGAGTTATAAGGACAGTTATAAGGTGTGTGGACAGCTGTTACACTTTAATTCACCTGTAGAAGAAGAAGACCTTCACTGTAAAAAAATTAATCCTGTGTGTTACTCCCGGGTGGTCAGGGACTAACGTCAGTCCTGGTCCTGATACATCAGAAATCCAACCAATCCGTCACATAGCAACCGCATATTTGTTTCACTAGTGCCCAGCGGCACAGCATTCTGCCTGAGCCGGACCACTGTGTCTGTGTGGGTGCCTGTACTTAGCATATACTGCATGTGTACTACTACAAAAAGGTACTTCACCAAAGGCTCCTGCAGTGTCATTTTCAGCAGGCTGCCTCCCACAACCCAAAGACATGCTAGAGACATTATCTGGATACTCTTGATCAACTTTAGAGACAGGGCGGGGCAAATGGTTTCTCCCCATTGTGTGTTCTCATGTGTCTTTTGAGATTTCCATTGTCTGTATATTTTTTGCTGCAAATTGAGCAGGAGAATGGTTTCTCTCCAGTGTGCATTCTCATGTGAGATGCTAGATTTCCCTTTTGTGAACATCTTTTTCCACAAACTGAGCAGGAGAATGGTTTCTCACCAGTGTGTGTTCTCATGTGTGATTTCAGATGTCCCTTTACAGAGAATCTTTTGCTACAAACTGAGCAGGGGAATGGTTTCTCCCCAGTATGTGTCCTCGTGTGTGTTTTCAGACATTCCCTAACTGAGAAACTTTTGCCACACACTGAGCAGTGGAATGGTTTCTCCCCAGTATGGGTCCTCATGTGTGTTTTCAGACGTTCCCTAACTGAAAATCTTTTGTTACAAACTGAGCAAGGGAACGGTTTCTCCCCTGTGTGTGTTCTCGTGTGTTTTTTCAGATGTCCCTTGACTGAGAATCTTTTGCCACAAACTGAGCAAGGGAACGGTTTCTCCCCTGTGTGTGTTCTCATGTGTTTTTTCAGATGTCCCTTGACTGTGAATCTTTTGCCACAAACTGAGCAGGGGAATGGTTTCTCCCCACTGTGTGTTCTCATGTGTGTACCTAAACCACTTCTAAATCTAAAAACTTTACTGCATGTTGAGCACCTAAAAGGATACTCATCCTCACTGACTTCTGTCTCAGATTCAGAAGGACCAAAGGTCACGTTCCTGATGATTTCTGATTCTCTTTCAGTCTTTACTTCTTGTTCTGTTGAGCTGCAATGAGTCCCTTCCTGTCCTGGGCTCAATTTCTGAAGCAAATTCCTCCTTGAGCCAAAGGGTTCCTTGTGCTCAGAGGAGGCCGTGTTATCAGGTCTGACCCAATCATCCTCACTGACTTCAGTCTCAGCTTCAGAAGAGTCTGACATCTGGTCTTCAGTCTGGGGTTGTACAAGTGGATCTGGATCTACCTTGCTGGCTGGTTCTGGTTCTGGTCCTCCACACTCTTCTCCATCAGCTTCAGTTTTCAGATGATGAACTGGGCTGCTGCTCAGAGACTCTTCTTTCAAGTTCTCCTCAGTTAGACTCTGGTGAAGCTGTGGGAACTGAGGTTTCTCTTCGTCTCCTTCACTCTTCACAGGGACCAGAGTGAAGGGGAACGTGGTGATATCAGCCTCCTCCTGCCCTTGAAGCTGCCCTCCCTCCTCACTGGTCCAGAGCTCCTCCCACTCCTCTTTAATGTGTGGGGGCTCTGGGTCCTGCAGCTCAGGGGGAACCTCTTCTTTAATCACCAGCAGCTGCTCCACATCTGCAGGACACAAACAGCAACATCAGAAATCTCTTCATTTGACTCTGAAACAGTGGAGCAACAGACAGAAACAGAAATCAACTCAATGAAAAGAGACGTCCTGCTACTGACGACCAGTCAGTAAACTGGACAAAAATCAGAATCGAATCGTGAGAGAGTCAAAGATTCCACCCCTGTTACTTAGTATTGGTGTTTCTCTTCCACACAAATACCCAAAAGCAGTAGCAATCCAGTGAACAGGTTCAAGGGTCTCAGCAAGATGGCGGCGGCAGGGATGCATCCCAGAAACCTGACGGCGCCACCTACATGTTGATTAGGAAGCAGTGAACAAAATTTTTTTTTTAATAGGCCTGTATAGTTTCCATTATAGGAGGAACGGTGGTGCAGTGGTTCAGCCTGTCGCCTCACAGCAACAAGGTTCTGGGTTCAAGCCCCTGCTCAGGCACAGGATCTTTCTGTGTGAGTCTGCATGTTCTCCCTGTTCCTATGTGGGTTCTCTCCAGGTTTTCCGGCTCTGCAAAAAAGAGGTTTAACACAACGCCAACCCTTTAGTTTGATAAATATTGGCTATATTGAGAGCTCTTATAATTCTGACTTTATTTTGTAAGTTGATCTCAGAATTGGACCGTCCAGTTAAGATCATTTCTGTTGTTGGTTCTCAAGATCTGGATGGATGTTCTATGTTATTGATTTACTTTCTAGTGATCAGTTTTGGTTTTCAAGACTTGGTGAAGGGATTTCTCTTTAAGAACCTGGCCGACCCTTTTTAGTTTTGTTGCTATTGGCAACAGTGACGAGTGTTCTTCTTGGTTTGAATATATTTGATGCAGGCCATCCAATGAAGGCAGATGTCAAGATTTAGTTGTTGTCATCTGATGAGAGATATATTTTTAGTTTTCTTTTTCATTTGGCCCCGAGGGACTGCCACCTCCTCCTGGTCAGGGGTTTGGGGCCTCAGGGACCCTCAGAGTTCCACCAGCAGAAGCTCAAGCCCTGTTCAAACTACGCTACTTTTTGTTAGCGACAGGCCCTGCTGTTCACACCATCGACGCTCAATCAGGCTGCTGTTCACACTACAAGATTTGTTGGCGCACAGGAGTGTTCAGACTACAGGATTTTCCCCGTCAGGAGGCGTGGCCAACTGCACAGCTGACCAGGAAACTCTTGGACGCAGCGCACGCCCCTTTCATTGTAAACATGGAGGCGGAGCAGAACGCAGCCCTCCAGGTCCTTAGTGCGCTACCATGGAGCCAAAAATCCTGTGTCCAAGGATGTGGTGAACCCTTCATAGAATCCATGCCCCTCCTCATTGTAGTTGGTGGCTCTGCGTCACTCCCCCACTGCCAGAGCTCCCATGTCTGCTGTCATTGGCTGCAGCTCCGTTTACGTCACTGCCACAAGTCCTGATATCCAGCAGTGCTGGTGTCCACTTTTTGTCACCGACTTCACATGCGACCTCCCAGTCCACTGTCTTGGATCTGTTCACCCTCATTACTGTAGTGTGGTGGTCATTAATGCCTCAGCCTGATTGGGGGAGGGAAGTCACTGACGCCTAAAATCTTGGAGTGAACTGGGCTTTAGCCTTCATGTGGGACCAGGTTGGACCGGTCTGAGGGTGAAGGTCTGACAAAGTGCAATCCAATTACATGACAAAAACAGTGATCCAGAGACCCACATACCCCCCCTCCCCAACACCATCACACCCTTTGCCACCTCTGTCGCCACCATGTGCCCCCTTACAAATGCCATCTAGAACCGGCCCTGCTGCAGCTCCACTTCCTGGGCTGAATGAGGGGCCCAGCAGGTCCCTGGGGGACTCACCTGCTCTGTCCAGCCTGACTCGGGGCTTCAGCACGGCATCGAGCAGCAACCTCTGCCGGCGGTTCTCCCGCTCGTACTCCGCCACGGTTTCCTCCAGCAGAGCCACGATCTGCTCCGCGGACGCCGCCAGCCGCTCGGTGAGCAGCGCTCTCAGCCCCGGGACTCCAGCCGCTGAGTCTCCTTCTCCCAGCTGCAGCAGGAAGTCTTCGGCGGCGGCGAGGATCCGCTCCTGGACCGACACCCGCAGCAGCTGCGCGGCGCACATGTTGAGGTTCTACCGGCGCCACTCAGCCTTCAGGAGACAAAGACCGAGGCCGGGGGTTCACGGACGTCTCCTTCTTTCCTTGTTGTTTGAAAACGTCCCGCTTCTTCTTTTTCTTCTTCTTCTCCTTCCTATTCTTCTTCTTCGGTTGTCATCCAGCTTATTGGTGCATTACCGCCACCTTCTGTTCCGGAGTGTGGACCACACAGTAACTTCCAGTCTTCCTATCCTAACCAGATCTACTACAATATTCTACCATCATGTCTATCATTAAACTCCTCATCCCACTCCTGTGTCCCCTACTGCCTCCCTGTTCTTCTACCCCCCCCCTCCATCCATTCATTTCTCTCATGACCACCAGTCTCCCTCCAGAAAGCTCTCAGCACCCTAACCTGGGCTCTCACCCAGACTCAGGAATCTTTTTGGTGTAAACTCCTGCACCCCTGAGTCCTTCAGCTTCTTCCTCCTGACTCTCTCTTCTCCTCATCCCTCCTCCACCTCAGAAATCCCTGCTCCACCGACTCCTCCTCCTGACATCGCTCACACAAGCCTGTCTGGTGCTTCCCTATCAGTTTCAGTGGTTCATTCTGTGCTCTGACAAGTCAAGACTAAGGAGATGATTGTGGACATGAGGAAGGAGAGGAGACCTCAGCGGCCACTGCTCATCCAGGAGCTTGAAGAGGAGAGGGTGAGCAGCTTCAAGTACCTGGGCGTCCACATCAGCGAGGACCTCACCTGGACACTAAACTCCACACAGCAAGTGAAGAAGGCACAACAGCGGCTGAACGTCCTGAGGAGGCTGAGGAAATCTGGCATGTCACCTAAAAGCCTCAGCAACTTCTGCAGCTGCATCGTTGAGAGCATCTGAGCAGCTGCATCACAGTGTGGTACGGCAGTGCTGCTGCTGTGGACCACAAACGCCTGCAGAGAGTGGTGGAGACTGCTGAGGAGACCACCAGGACTCCACTGCCCCCCCTGCAGAGAGTGGTGGAGACTCCTGAGGAGACCACCAGGACTCCACTGCCCTCCCTGCAGAGAGTGGTGGAGACTGCTGAGGAGACCACCAGGACTCCACTGCCCCCCCCTGCAGAGAGTGGTGGAGACTGCTGAGGAGACCACCAGGACTCCACTGCCCCCCCTGCAGAGTGGTGGAGACTGCTGAGGAGACCACCAGGACTCCACTGCCCCCCCTGGAGAGTGGTGGAGACTGCTGAGGAGACCACCAGGACTCCACTGCCCGCCCTGCAGAGAGCCAATGAATCTTCTCACTTTGTAACACGTGACACCACATCAGTGCACACCAACAGTGATGCACACAATCCAGACCTGTTCTTTTCAGTCCAGGAGTTTGACAGTTTCCTATTTTCCCAGATTAAAAAAACAAACAAAATACAAACATTGTTTTATTTGATTTTTTTTATTTGAAATTCAATGAACACAAAACATTTCATTGAGATCATCAATTTTCAGTGACAAAAAAAAGGAAAAAAACATTCAGACACATTAAAACAGAGGTTACAAGAAAGAAAAATAACAAAAAACAAAACAGTTAACAGGAAAAAGGAGGCACATTAAAACAAAGGCTGCAATAACAAAAAAAAACAAAAACATTTTAAATTCTTATGTATATATTTGACACACACACACACACACACACACACACACACACACCTGCAGACTAGAGTCAGGACCCCCTTCCCGACCCCAAAGGGCAGGGAAGCAACCCTTTCGTCCACTGGGGTGAACCCCAATGTACAGGCAGAGTCTGGGGGCTATCAGAAAGCCCACCCGACCCTCTCACCCTGAGCAAAGGAGAGTCCAACGCCTCTCAAGGACTTGGGTTCAGGAGCCGGAGCAATGTGTGGAGGTGAGGCCGACCATGTCTAGCCAGGAACGCTCCACCTCCTCCACCACCTCCAGCTCCTTACCCACCAGAGAGGTGACATTCCATGTCCCAAAAGCCAGCTTCCATCACCAGGGATCAGACCACCAAGGCCCCCACCTTGGTCTGCTGCCCTATCCACACTGCACCAGACTCTTCCGGGTCCTCCTGCAGGTGGTGGGCCCATGGGGGGAAGAGACCATATATGCAGCATGGGCAAGGGCATGGCCACCAGGAGCTCGCCCATGGGCCACTACCCTGGGGGGGGGGGGGGGGCCTGTTAACCCTCAGGGCCAGGTACTCAGTCTCTTGGCCCTCTTCCTGTGGGTCTTTTGAACCATTCTTTGTCAGGCCCTTCACCAAGAACCAGTCTGCCTTGGGAGACCCTACCAGGGGCAAAATGCCCCCGACAGCACAGTCCAGATTTCTCTCAGGTGTCCAGTGTCTCTCTCTGTTCATCAGGTGGATATTTTTGTACACGTAGACCATCATCAGGTACACACACACCTCCATCATGTTCCTCAGGTATTTAGCTGGTGATCAGGTATTTGTCTAGAAAGATGATCACCAGGTGAAGATCTAGAAAGACATTCAACAAGTTTACATCTGGATGTAGAGATTTTTGGGACATTGGTCAACATGGTTTTTGGTCCAAGTCAGCAGATATCCCATGATGCTTTTGACTGAGTGTCTCCGCCTGGAGGATTTGGCGTCACCTTTGAGACCTTAAAAAAGAAGCTTTTAGATCCGTCCCTGATGGTGGTCCACATTTCTATCTAGATATGTACCTGATGGAGGTCCACATTTCTTTCTAGATCCGTCCCTGATGGTGGTCCACATTTCTATCTAGATATGTACCCGATGGTGGTCCACATTTCTATCTAGATATGTACCCGATGGTGGTCCACATTTCTATCTAGATCCGTCCCCGATGGTGGTCCACATTTCTATCTAGATCCGTCCCTGATGGTGGTCCACATTTCTATCTAGATATGTCCCTGATGGTGGTCCACATTTCTATCTAGATATGTACCCGATCGTGGTCCACATTTCTATCTAGATATGTACCCGATGGTGGTCCACATTTCTATCTAGATATGTACCCGATGGTGGTCCACATTTCTATCTAGATCCGTCCCCGATGGTGGTCCACATTTCTATCTAGATCCGTCCCTGATGGTGGTCCACATTTCTATCTAGATATGTACCCGATCGTGGTCCACATTTCTATCTAGATATGTACCCGATGGTGGTCCACATTTCTATCTAGATATGTACCCGATGGTGGTCCACATTTCTATCTAGATATGTACCTGATGGTGGTCCACATTTCTATCTAGATATGTACCTGATGGTGGTCCACATTTCTATCTAGATATGTACCTGATGGTGGTCCACATTTCTATCTAGATATGTACCTGATGAACACATCAAAGTGTGGAGGGATGTATTTAAACTGATTCAGACAGATGAAAACCTGTGGGGACGGTTATTTACCCCAAGAATCTCTGAACAGACACAAACCTAACGCATGTCTGCAAATATCGACATGTGGAACATGAACATCTAAGAACATGTGGATTTCTACCAGGTGAAGGGCTGAGGTTGGAAGAAAACCTGAGAGCAGCCAGACAGACAGTGGACGGGAGCTTTTTTCTAGGTATCAAGGTTATTTTCCCACAAACAAACTCCCTTAAAAAACCAAAAACAAGCACAAAAAGAAAGAAAAAACCATCTGGACCCATTAAAACAGAATAAAGTTACAATTGTTGATTAACAAAAAGGACAAAAACTATTTAAAACACAATCAATTGGATTTTTTTTTAAAAATTAGACAAGCATTTAAAAAGATGAAAAGAGGCTCCAGTCGTTCTCATGGTTCACCTCAGTGGTTCAGCCTCTCAGGCCAAACTGTCCTCGGCTCCTTCCAGCAGCCTGTGCAGCCCCTGGGGCCCCGGTGAGGACTTGGGGGGCCATCATCTTCAACTTATCCCAGCCAGGTGAAGAAGAGACGCACGGATTCCAAGGCTCACTGCTCTGCACGTCACTTCCCCGCCACTTGAGGAAGACCTCGGTGTACATGACATCTTCTTCAAAGAGGACATCAAAGACCGACAGGAGCAGCACTGCGGGGACGCAGCAACAGAGCAGCTTTTATCATGGACTGATTTAGGGGCTTTGGAGCCAAAACACAAGACTCATCCCACCCTCCAGGGAGGTCAGGAGGTCAACACTCACTTTTGGGGTGATGCATCTCTGCCATCAGCTGCTAGAGGGCCAAGAGGGCCTGAAGTTGTTTGGGTCCATCGGTCAGAAACCTCTTGAGAAGCCTGACTCTCTTAGTCAGCCGTCCTGCATCCAGACAGTTGCGGTGCTCGCCTGAAACTAGCAGATAAACTGGTGGAAAACTTCTGAGTATTCAATTCCATGTCAGCAGGGTCACGACCCAGAACCAAATGAGGACAGTCAAAAAAAACAAACAAAACACATGAGTCCCACGTACCGACGACGGCAGACCTGCACAGTCGTCAGCAAAGCTCTGAGGAACTCCACAGAAGCGGTCTGGCTTTCATCCAGGTTGGCTTGAAAAAGAGAGGAGGACAATCCAGGTTCACCATGATTGACCAACAGACCGATGTGGTCCCCTAACCCCACAACCAGAAAACACACACCTGCACCCAGTCCCAGATCTGCTTGTTGCTGGGCACGTCCCGCAGCAGCCTGTCCAGATGCTGCCTCATCTCTCTGGTGGTGAGGCTCTGAAAGACCATTAAAAACAGTTTCAAAATGCTCTTCGGCAACTCGCCGATTCAACAAACCGTCAACAACTGAAGTAATCAGAGCATGAACCCCAGACAGCCTGCTGACCTGCTTCCTGACACACTTGGTCAGGTCCCTGGATGAAGCAGCAGGGGACAGGTGGCCACGTCCACGCTTGACTGGAGGGAAAGAAAGACAATAAGGGGTTGAAGTTCAGTCCCGATCCTGTGAGATAGAGGCTTTAGCTGAAAGTTCCTACCTGTGACGTCGGCGCTGCGACGCCCGTCCCTCCAGTTGGACTCTCGGCGGGAGGGTCGCCAGCGGCCCCACGTGTCCCCTCGGCTCCTCGAATGGTCCCCTGCAGCAGGCTAGCAAAACAACATGAGATTTCAAGTCCAGTCACCAAGATTTCAGCCAGGACGGGCGGTGACAATGACTGGGACTTTACCGTTGGGATACTGTGTGCGGCGTCCTCTCCCTTTTGGGGCTCCTGCCTCTCATCACGAGGTGGGCTGCACCACCGATTTCCATTTTTGGAAGGGTTCCCCATGGCTCCTCCCCGTCTGCCTCCACCCTGCTGCTGCTGGATCTTGGAGCGGTCCCTCAAGGTCTCTCTCTCCTGCTGCTGGTGGATTGGACCAGTTCTCTTTGGCCCCTGGACCTCTTGCGGGGGAGTCAAGTTCACCTGCAGCACAGAGGAGGAGCAGGTTATTAACCATGTCATATCTGTCCAAGCAGCCATGTTGGTTTTTCCTTTAACTTGTCACCCGTTAATATTTACTGCTAAACGGGTCAGCATCAACCTTTCTAGGGTGCACAACACCTCACTTGAATTATTAGAACAAACAAGAGCTGATCTACTGAGAGATGATCCCTTGATAGTGATTCACAGGGTTGTTTGGAGCTTCAGGAAACTAAGCCTTCATCATCACATCTCAACTTTTACCACCCAGTAAAATTAACAGGATTCTGAATGCAGACGTTCACTTTCCTCAATGTTCTGCTGCTAATCTTCACAATTCACTCTCCAGGTCAAAGGACAGGAAAACCAAAAAAACAAAGAGGTTCAAACTTTGAGTGGTGTATTATGTTAAAAGCTATTAAACAGGTGGCGTGTATTCCAGAGTTAGATTAGCGCAGGTTAACTTAATTGTTCACATAGGTTAGATTAGCGCAGGTTAACATAATTGTTCACATAGGTTAGATTAGCGCAGGTTAACATAATTGTTCACATATGTTAGATTAGCGCAGGTTATCATACTTGTTCACATAGGTTAGATTAGCGCAGGTTAACATAATTGTTCACACAGGTTAGATTAGCGCAGGTTAACATAACTGTTCACATAGGTTAGATTAGCACAGGTTAACATAATTGTTCACACAGGTTAGATTAGCGCAGGTAAACATAATTGTTCACACAGGTTAGATTAGCGCAGGTTATCATAATTGTTCACACAGGTTAGATTAGCGCAGGTTATCATAATTGTTCACATAGGTTAGATTAGCGCAGGTTATCATAATTGTTCACATATATTAGCTTAGCGCAGGTTAACATAATTGTTCACACAGGTTAGATTAGCGCAGGTAAACATAATTGTTCACACAGGTTAGATTAGCGCAGGTTATCATAATTGTTCACACAGGTTAGATTAGCGCAGGTTAACATGATTGTTCAAATAGATTAGATGAGCGTAGGTGATCATGATTGTTCAAATAGATTAGATTAGCGCAGGTTAACATGATTGTTCACATAGGTTAGATTAGCGCAGGTTAAAATAATTGTTCACATAGGTTAGATTAGCGCAGGTTAACATAATTGTTCACATAGGTTAGATTAGCGCAGGTTAACATAATTGTTCACATAGGTTTGCTTAGCGCAGGTTAGCATAATTGTTCACATAGGTTTGCTTAGCGCAGGTTAACATAATTGTTCACACAGGTTACATTAGCGCAGGTTAGCATAATTGTTCACACAGGTTACATTAGCGCATGTTAGCATAATTGTTCACATAGGTTAGCTTAGCGCAGGTTATCATAATTGTTCACATAGGTTAGCTTAGCGCAGGTTATCATAATTGTTCACATAGGTTAGCTTAGCGCAGGTTAACATAATTGTTCACACAGGTTACATTAGCGCAGGTTAGCATAATTGTTCACATAGGTTACATTAGCGCATGTTAGCATAATTGTTCACATAGGTTACATTAGCGCAGGTTAGCATAATTGTTCACATAGGTTAGCTTAGCGCAGGTTATCATAATTGTTCACATAGGTTAGCTTAGCGCAGGTTAACATAATTGTTCACACAGGTTAGCTTAGCGCAGGTTAACATAATTGTTCACACAGGTTACATTAGCGCAGGTTAGCATAATTGTTCACATAGGTTACATTAGCGCATGTTAGCATAATTGTTCACATAGGTTAGCTTAGCGCAGGTTAACATAATTGTTCACATTGGTTAGCTTAGCGCAGGTTAACATAATTGTTCACACAGGTTAGATTCGCGCAGGTTAACATAATTGTTCACACAGGTTAGATTAGCGCAGGTTAACATAATTGTTCACACAGGTTAGATTAGCGCAGGTTAACATAATTGTTCACATAGGTTAGATTAGCGCAGGTTATCATAATTGTTCACACAGGTTAGATTGGCGCAGGTTATCATAATTGTTTACATAGGTTAGATTAGTGCAGGTTAACATAATTGTTCACACAGGTTAGATTAGCGCAGGTTAACATAATTGTTCACATAGGTTAGTTTAGCACAGGTTATCTTAACTGTTCACATAGATTAGATTAGCGCAGGTTAACATAATTGTTCACATAGGTTAGATTCGCGCAGGTTATCATAATTGTTCACATAGGTTAGATTAGCACAGGTTAACATAATTGTTCACATAGGTTAGATTAGCGCAGGTTAACATAATTGTTCACATTGGTTAGATTAGCGCAGGTTAACATAATTGTTCACATAGGTTAGATTAGCGCAGGTTAACATAATTGTTCACATAGGTTAGATTAGCGCAGGTTAACATAATTGTTCACATAGGTTAGTTTAGCGCAGGTTATCATAACTGTTCACATAGATTAGATTAGCGCAGGTAAACATAATTGTTCACACAGGTTAGATTAGCGCAGGTTATCATAATTGTTCACACAGGTTAGATTAGCGCAGGTTAACATAATTGTTCACACAGGTTAGATTAGCGCAGGTTAACATAATTGTTCACATTGGTTAGATTAGCGCAGGTTAACATAATTGTTCACATAGGTTAGCTTAGCGCAGGTTAACATAATTGTTCACATAGGTTAGATTAGCGCAGGTTAGCATAATTGTTCACATAGGTTAGATTAGCGCAGGTTAACATAATTGTTCACATAGGTTAGATTAGCGCAGGTTAACATAATTGTTCACATAGGTTAGCTTAGCGCAGGTTAGCATAACTTTAACTGACTAATAATCCTATATTTTCCCCCTGAAACCATGCAGTGTTTTCCTCCACCTTCATTTCATTGACAATTCTTGAACTATAACTTGCTAGCAGTCCCATGGCTAAAGGTTGTTCGAATTGTTGCGTCACCTTCAAAGGTACAAGCTCCTACATTTGCGGTCGACTCACCTGGACGCGCTCTCCCGCCTTGTATCGGAGCAGAGACACATTCTGGTTGGTCCTCAGACGGAAATCAGTGCAGGAAAAAGCCATTAATGGTCCAAAATAAAGTGCAGACCGGTGCTGACGACAGTGTTTGGTTGTCACTGCCGCCAGCAACGGCCGACTGAGGAATGCTGCGTCACTTCCGGGTCTTATACTCTCGATTTCGAACGCAGACGCATCAAAGGAATGATGAGAATTAAAACATTTGAATGATACCCGCGGAGTGGGCGGGGCTTAACATCAAAGAGGCTCAGATTCTGAACAGCACCATCTGCTGGACGACTTTAAAAGTGCAACTTAAAACTCTGGACTCAACTCAATGTGTGGGAGGTTTGAGGGCGTCTGCAAGTCAAAGTTTACTTTGATATCCTCGCTTTATTGTGTGATTCTACTGATTCTACACTGAATTTAGTAGAATAACCACCTAAAGTGAGTAGATGGAACAATACAGCGAAATGAAGACAAATACATTTGAATGGACCGCTCAGCACCACAGTCCTGTCCTTTTGATACCATCATCAGAGACCGGCTCATTCAGGTTTGATGTGGGTTTTCCACACCTTCAGGAACATTTTTGAATCACCAAACATTCACTGAAACGTCTGTTTTGACAAGAGAACAAACCTAGAAACCTGGTCTCTTGCTGCCCTCTACTGGCGAGATACCCCAGGAGAGGAGAACATCAGAAATATTTTCTCAGGTTGTGTTTGCTTTGACATGATTGAGATTTATTGAACATCAATCAAAATTGCTGGTTTCAACCAGATCTCTATTGAAAATCCACCTTTTCTTCTCCCTCTGATGGCACTGCTTTTTTTCCAATTTATTGAGATCTTGACATGAAATTTGAAGTCAAAAGAAAACTTGTCTGACTTCAAATAAAATCCTCTTCTGAGTCGAGAACCTGTAGCGTTGCGCCTCTGTCCGGCTGGTGAAACTTTTATTACTTTTTGAGAACATAGAACTTGAAGAGAACAATGACAGCAAGGACCCAAACTCACAATGTCATTCCAAAAGGATCAAATCGTGGATCTTTTCTCTGGAACCTCAGAGTTCTCCAGACTGACACTGTTGAGATGTGCTCTCATTTCATTTTGGTTGTTAAATATGTTGTGATTTTTTGGGTTTATTAATTTACCCCAGTTTGTTCATTCTGACGTCATACGTCACGTGACCCCAATCAAGACACAAACACACCCACCTAAAAATAATTGCTCACCTGAGAGGATTCTAAAAAGTCAGACTTTTCAAAGTCAGATTCTCTTCTCAGGCTCATCAATCCTGAGACTCAGACTCAGACAGGAAATGGAGTTCCTTCTTCTTCTACCATCTTCAAGGAGTTCTGGCTCCAATCCAGGTGGAGGTTCTCCTCCATGAGTTCTGGAGGTGAGGGATTAAAGGTCAGAACCTGTGTTTTAGAATGGAGAATTTATATCCAGCAGAGCTTCTCAGTGTTTCAAAGAGTTTTATTAATGCAGGTCCTGTGTTAGGGGCTCACTTCAACATGTTAAAACATCATCAGTGTCCAGCGCCACCTTGTGTTCTTCTCCATTTATGTGGACACCTTTAATATTTGTGGTCTGTGAACCACTGCAGGAGGGGCTCGATATAAAGAGCTGGAAGCAGCAGGGAGGGGTGTCATGTCTCAGAGTCTGTCTTTTATTTTGTGTCCTGGTCCTGGTCTGGGGGGACCAGGGCCACACACGATAGAGAGAGAGCTCCCTCACCTTCCACTCTCAAGAAAACCAGCCAACTTGACGGTCCAAAGACAAAGTAGCAGTTGATTTAGCTTCGGAGGTGAGCAGAGCCAACACAACAAACCAAACTAACCAAGATCCCTGCCTGTCCTGAAGACATAAATGTAAACCAAAAGACAGTGAAGAACCGAACTCCTGATCCAAGAACAGAGAACAATGACAGGAAATAACAAAGCTCCTCCCTCCTGCTGCTGCCACTGGAAACCAAAGTACGATCAACAATTCTTTACTAATGACTGACTTCTCCAGAGGGTTCACAAATGGCTCACAGGACACTAGGCTGCTCCAGGAGGTCCAGACATGTCCCTGAGCTAGAAAACACTTGACACATGGGAGGGGGGTCATGTCTCATGGTCTGTCTTATTTTGATATCCCATTTGTGTCCTGTTCTTCCTGTTTTAGTTTGATGTCGAACCTCCCCTCTCATTTTCAGGTGACTTCACTTCCCCTTGTCTTCTGTTTGCCTGAGTCTCTGGGTGCATCCCAAGAGACGTCAGGACTCTGACAGGGACGACCTCAGCAGAGACTCCTCTGTTCAGAGGAAAGGAGAGCTGAGAGAAGACTTTTTGACATCACTCTACATCCTGAGGGACGATCGTTTACAAAGTTCTATTTAATATAGGACACATAAAATCAAACAATGTGAAGCAGGCTGATGAACAATAAATCAAATATAAAAATGCTTTATTTTAAGCTCTAGAATATCTTGTGAATATCTGGAGCTTCATTCCAGCAGCAGACCTCCTCAGGTGATGACTTCATATTTGACATGTTTACCATTCAATGAGACTCATTGTCAGTCCATTGAAATCTATTGGTGTTCCTGGTGAGTTGATTTAACAACATGAGCTGACAGAACCTACGTTCAGGTAGGAACCACCACATCCAGGGGTCTGGACCTTTGAGCAGGAAGAGCCATCAAAGTAGCAGACTAAGCTAGCAGACGTTAGCATTGAGAAGAAACTGATACCTGAGCCTCCTTTTGGGTCTGGACCTTTTAGCAGGCAGAGCCATCAAAGTAGCAGACTAAGCTAGCAGACATTAGCATTGAGAAGAAACTGATACCTGAGCCTACTTTTGGGTCTGGTTAGGTGATGACACAATAAAATGACATTGTTGTCAGACTGACGCCTGCTCAACACTGACCAAACACTGCCCTATTGCATTGTGGGAAATTTCTGCTTGGTTTGTGTCCATCAATACACACAAAGAAGTTTGACTCATGCTGCCGTAACCCGGATTCGAACCGGGGTTGCTGCGGCCACAACGCAGAGTACTGACCACTATAGGATCAGGGCCTCCTCAACAGCAGCTTGAGCTTCTATGTCTTTGTCTCAGGTGAGATCAAAGAAAGAATGCAAAGATCAAACACAAAACTCTGAGATCAAAGATTGAAGTTCCCCAAGGTTCAGTTTTAGCTCAGACCCTCTTCAAGGTGGAACCAGCAGAGGAGCTCAGTAGAGACAACTGGACAGAAGCAGGACAGAACAGAGGCTCTCCACAATGGCAGGAGACAGGAAACAGGTTTGGACCATCTGGGCTTCTGTCCACTTTGATGTTTTTCAAACATTGAAGGAAATTGTAAAAATCAACATTGTGGTAAACGTTGGTTTGCCAGTGTGTTTACATCAGGATTTCTAGTTGAGAGTGTTTGCTCATCTGTTCCAGAAGCTTCTTCTAGAGTTGACCCTGGATGAGTGGAGGGACCTTTTTGACCATCAGGACTGGTTTTTGATGGCCTGATGGTGCATCGGGGTCATCATGGTCCTCCACCATCTGCAGGGGTTCCTGGACTGTTGTGGTGTTTGTGGGAACTGCAGGGGGGAGCCCTCAGACCTGGAGAGGAAATCCTGACACCAGCAGACCCCTCACCACCTGCAGCCTTTTTCCAGCTCCACCAAACCCACCATTCACTGCCTCCTCATCATCTGGGCATCAAAAGCAGCTCAGACCTGCTGCAGCTCAGAGACCTCAGCCATTTTTAGGATGTCTCCATGATTCTCCTTCACAGGATTTTCATTCAGAAACAAGAGAACTGTCAAAGACCACAACAGTTTTCAGCTTGCTGCTAAACAGTACTTCAACTACCATTCCACTGTGTAATGGCAGTGACTGATGTGTACTATATGCAGTACTAATCAAGTACAGCCCTGACTGATACTTTATCTCCAATGATAGGAAGGATAAGAATGTTGAAATGGACCCAGCAGGAAGAGAATCTCAAGTCATGGCAACTTTACTGAGCAGCACTCAGTTAAGTTCAGGAAACACCAGACAGTTTTACCACCTGTAAATGAAGTAGTCAGTAAAATAAATACTACACTGAACAGTAGTGGAGGGAGAGCAGAGCTGCAAATGAGACCTTACTGGAGGGAATTAATCTAGAAATGTTAGAGTTCTTTCAGTTGAAGACATCAGAATTGGAAGGGATGTTCTGGACGTTTTCATCCATTTTTATTTCATCCAGATAAACAAATCATGTGTTCTACTTGGGCAGAACACGCCTTTAAAAAGTATTTAGAAAGAATCAGTTTGTTTTAGGAGATATTCAAGCTACAGCTCCTCGTTCAGAATATAATATTTAGGTGTTGTTAGCAATAATACTGCAGGTTATCGGTGATGACGGCCATATTGTTGATCATATTCATCTGGACTCTACCAGGAGTTGGGGCACCAATCAAGATGAGCTCTCATGAGACTAAAGACGTCCTCACAGTCCTGCTCCAAATGGCTGTTCTGACCCTCCAGTCCTTCAGGACCACTGGACCCACGAGTCCTGATTCCAGATGATAGCTGATCAAATGAAGCAAGAGCTTCCAGCTGTTATGAAGGTTCATTCACTTCAGTGAGAACCACCAGTGCAGTGAGTCCAGACTGATTTGACCAAATCCACCATCTTTGAAACCCTTTGAGATCAACGTGTCCGATAGCATCAGTTTATCAGCTCAGTGGATGAGGGCATGGGGCTCATTCAGGTTTCCAGTGGTCAGCAACCATCTGGTTCTGTCAGTGAGAGATTTGTTGTTGAAATGTTTCAAAGAGTCTTGAACCAGCTGGTGTTTGGCTCCACCCTCATAGATCCCAGGGAGAACAAGGGGCCCAATCTGCTTCTAGAAGATGGTGCTGACAATGAAACCATGCTCAGGTAGCAGGTTTAGATCTGATACAGGTGCTTCAAGAAGTCCTGAACCTCTGCTCTCAGAGGACAAACTGGTTTGAGGACTCACCTGGTGGTCCAGAGCTTGAGATGAAGCTGCAGCTGCTTCACTAGAGGAACACACAGAACATGAAGGTGGAGCAGTTTGCTGAACATTGCTAGGAACGCTATGAAGGTGCTTGTGAGAACCTGCAGATGTGAGGAACCGATGCCTCCAGCCTTGCTGGTACAGAACAATCAGAACTTGGGTCCAGGACAGGAACCAGGTTCAACTCTGTATCAGAACTTGGGTCCAGGACAGGAACCAGGTTCAACTCTGCTGACTGCTGCATGGAGTTTCTGACACATGAAACAACTCAGCCTGGTTGGGCCTCCCAGGGTGAGAGTGCTGCTGGCTGCTTCAGCAGTCGGGCTCTCAAGCCCCTCCCTCTGGGACTCCTTCATTTCCATCAATGTTCTCCTCTGTTGTTGCAGAAATGAGGAAGAATTCACCACGGCAGCATCAGGAGACAAAAGAAACCAGAATGAGCTTTGAGAAGTTGGTCACACGCAGCAAGGGAGGGGTCTTCCTGAGATGGGAGGAGCTGCTCATCCACCCAGATGGAGAAGCAGTTGATCCTGCTCTTCTGACGCCAGAAGGAAGAGAGTGAGGTGAGCTGACCCTGCTGTCATGGCAACGTGGAAACATTCCACTCCATCAGCGGTGCCTCCATCAGATGCACTCGTCTGTAGGAAGACAGAAGTAAAGACAAAACAATAGAATAAAACAATAAAGTCTACATGAATGGAGTGATGAAATGATCACATGACATCATCAGCTGAATGTATGATGTCATGCTGCTTCTGTGGTGAGGTCACTGCCAGGAGAGAGAACAAACGACTGATGAGATGGAGAAAACCGACACATGAAACAGGAAATGATGTCACTCACATCAGGCTTTGAGAAATCTGAGTAGTAGAAGTCAGTTTTCTATGGAACGTTTCCAGTCATCTGCTTTTCTCCATTGGGTCACTAGGGGGCAGCACCTACCTGCAACTCCTGGGAGCCCTCAGTCTCACCTCATTTTCAGGCTCCAACTAAAATGAAGCTTCAACTCTTCTGAATCCTCTCCACCTGTCAGATCTGTTTGAAACTTCCAGGTTTGATCAACATCCCAGTCTGAACACATCTACAGGTCAGTAGTGACCACAGCGCCACCTACTGGCAGCAGGAAATGACAGATTTGACACTGAGATGTCCTCATTTAGCCTGTTCATGGTGTCCTGCTCAGATGTGGTCAGACCCACCCTGAGAGTTTGGGGAGAACCCTTGAAGCCTGGGACTTCAGGTCAAACGCTGAGACCACGGCGTGATGAAGAGTTCTGATGATTCATCAGCACAATCAGACTCTGAGAACTCCTCCCTCCCTGGTTGATCTGAGTCAAAGTTCCCATGTCTGATCAACTTCCTGTCCTGATGACATCACTACTGCAGGTGAACAGTTAGCATTGCTCTGTTTGATGAAGCTGCGTTCAGGGAATGAGGAAGTTTCCCTTTGTGTCACTGCTTCTCTACTAATCTGATCTCTGATCAGTTCACCAAGAAGAGTCTGGGGTCAGGGGCTTGATGAGTAGAGCTGTCAGGAGGAGGCTGCTCTGATTGGTTCCTGACACTGAAACAAGGCCTTCATATATTTATGATGACATCACCAATAGGAGCCTTCCCAGTCTGTCAGGGGGTAGAATTCAGTCAGCACCAATGACATCAGAGTCAGAGTTTAAACATCAGAGACAGACATCAAAGCCTCTCCTATAATACAACAAATATACTGTCATATTTTGGAAACTCTACTGCAATTAATGGTGGGAATCTTTGGACACCTCACGATTCGATAATTAAAATTCAGGGGCTACGATTCAATCACAAAATGATTATTGATGCATCTTTAATTTATGTTTATTGATGCACTTTTTCACATTTTTGCAACAATTTTCTAAAAACAATATATTTGGAATAAAAACAAGAGTTGAACTCATTTCTATTGTATTTTATTTTGCTGTTGAAAAAAAACACATTGGTACCTTTTGGGAAGCCTGGAAATGAGAGGAAAACGTAGCTCATTCCCACCTCACCCGTCAAGAGGGTCCCCAGAGACGGAGAGGTGGAGAACTACAGTACTTCTTAACTTCTTCCTGAGCCCTGGCACAGGCAGACCTGCTGGGTTGTTGCACTTGAGCATTAGTAAAGTTCTGTCCCAGCAGGCTCTCCAGCCGAGATGACGACAAAGTCCTTCTTTTGGGAGCTCGGTGGTCCTCCTCCCTCACAGCAGGGTTTGTTCCTGGTCCTCTTGCTCATCTTGCTGTGGGTAAATACACAATGAGAGGAATTGTAGTTCTTTATGATCAGGCTGCACTGACAAGTGGTGAAAGACTCTGCAGCTGCTCCAGGATGCAGCTGCACACATATTGACAGGAAATAGGAAGAGAGACCATATCACCCAGTCTTAGCTTCGCTGCACCGGCTTCCAATAAAATCCATCTTTTCTAGCTCTTAAAGGAAAATTCAGGCACAAAATGAACCTTAGGTGTGTTCTTGTATCATTATTATTATTATTATTATTATTGTTATTATTATTGACAATTGCAGGGATTTGGTTATACTGGTACTGGTTTTCGGTGCATACCGCTAATTATCTCCTAATGCAGGTTGTGGGGGCAGCAGATAAACAGACAAATTAACAATAACATACACTTAAAGCAGCATAAAGCCTCAGTAGTGATAAAGTAGAGCCTTGATGTGGAAACAAAATCACTGAGAACTTTAAGTGTACAGAACGTTTAATACAAGACAAGTCTATAAAGAACAGTTAAAAGGAGTGTGGATGGCTGTTTACACTTTAATTCAGCTGTAGAAGAAGAAGAAGAAGAACTTCAGTGTGAAAATTCATCCTGTATGTTACAGCCGGCCCTCCCGGACATCGGAAGTCCAACTAGTCCGTTGCATAGCAACCGTGTATTTGCTTCAGTGGTGCCCAGCAGCCGGCCTGCGCAGGACCACTCTGTCTGTGTAGGAGCAGGCATGGGCAGAATGGGCAAAGAAGTTTTTCCATTGTGTCGTCTCAAGTTTCCTGATCTGAGGAGCTTTAGCAACTAACTCCGCAAAATTAATGTCTCTAAAATGTGTGTTTTCATGTGTGTTCTCATAATTATTTGCTGTGTAAACACATTGTCTACACAGACCATAATCCACTCACTTTCCTTCAGGGTTCAGTGCCAGGTCGTGACAAATGGTTTCTCTCCAGTGTGCAATTTCATGTGTCTTTTCAGATTTCCTTTTTCTGAGAATCTTTTGTCACAAAATGAGCAGGGGAATGGTTTCTCTCCAGTGTGCAATCTCATGTGTTTTTTCAGACTTCCCTGAACAGGGAATCTTTTCCCACAAACTGAGCAGGGGAATGGTTTCTCCCCAGTATGTGTTCTCATGTGTCTTTTTAGACATCCCTTTTCTGAAAATTTTGTGCCACAAACTGAGCAGGGGAATGGTTTCTCTGCAGTATGTGTTCTCATGTGTCTTTTCAGACATCCCTTGTCTGAGAGTCCTTTGCCACAAACCGAGCAGGGGAATGGTTTCTCTCCAGTGTGCATTCTCATGTGTCTTTTCCGATGTCGCTTTTCTGAGAATCTTGAGCCACAAACTGAGCAAGGGAATGGTTTCTCCCCAGTGTGTGTTCTAATGTGTAAAACCAAACTCTTTCTGTAATTAAAACCTTGAGTGCATGTTGAGCACCTAAAGGGACGCTCATCCTTACTGACTTCTGTCTGAGATTCAGAAGGACTAAGGTTCACGTTCTTGATGATTTCTGATTCTCTTTCAGTCTTGCTGGCTGGTTCTGGTTCTGGTCCTCCACTCTCTTCTCCATCAGCTTCTGTTTTCAGAGGATGAACTGGGCTGCTGCTCAGAGACTCTTCTTTCAAGTTCTCCTCAGTTAGACTCTGATGAAGCTGTGGGAACTGAGGTTTCTCTTCGTCCCCTTCACTCTTCACAGGGACCAGAGTGAAGGGGAACGTGGTGATATCAGCCTCCTGCTGCCCTCCCTCCTCACTGGTCCAGAGCTCCTCCCACTCCTCTTTAATGTGGGGGGGCTCTGGGTCCTGCAGCTCAGGGGGAACCTCTTCTTTAATCACCAGCAGCTGCTCCACATCTGCAGGACACAAACAGCAACATCAGAATCTCTTCATTTGACTCTGAAACAGCGGAGCAACAGACAGAAACAGAAATCAACTAAGATCTGTTATCACGTAACTTCAAACTGAACATTCTTGAATGACTGCAGATGTGCATGATGGTGTCTCATTGACTAATAAAAGTAGGGCTGCATTTCAAAATAAGAGCATATTAATAAAACTGTACATGTTCAAATCAAGTGCTCCATTTCAGAAAAATAACACAAAGGAGCCAAAGCTTGAGTTTCTCTTGTCCTGTCTCACAGCTTGACTCAGTCTCAATCTCACAGAGAGGAAATCCCTCAACAGGTGAACCCTTGACTTCCTTCCCCTCTTGTGTTCTGCTCCTCCACTTCTTTGCTCACTGACAGAATTGAGCTGACAGGATTTTAAACCTGGGCCTGAATGGAGTGGAGGGGCTCATTAGTGAGCCTGGAACGATCCTTAGTTTGATGAAGAGGAGGAGAAACCTGCCTGCAGTGGTTATGAGGAGCCAAACAGGACCAAACACAAAGATACTGGCTGACTCAACTGGACCGGAGACACTTGCTGGCTGGCATTGGCACGATTCTACAGTGGAGCATCACTTGATAGCCAACCTGGCGAGTCCAAACTCAAAGGAGCAGTTTTTTGAGGCGCTGGCATAAACAGACAGACATCGCTATCGGTTGATGCTGCTGGGAGCGACACAACACCGGTTCTCCTGGTCAGTGTGGGGGGACTCACCTGCTCTGTCCAGCCTGACTCGGGGCTTCAGCACGGCATCGAGCAGCAACCTCTGCCGGCGGTTCTCCCGCTCGTACTCCGCCACGGTTTCCTCCAGCAGAGCCACGATCTGCTCCGCGGCCGCCGCCAGCCGCTCGGTGAGCAGCGCTCTCAGCACCGGGACTCCAGCCGCTGAGTCTCCTTCTCCCAGCTGCAGCAGGAAGTCTTCAGCGGCGGCGAGGATCCGCTCCTGGACCGACACCCGCAGCAGCTGCGCGGCGCACATGTTGAGGTTCTACCGGCGCCACTCAGCCTTCCGGAGACAAAGACCGAGGCCTTCCGCTTCTTTTCTTCTTCTTCTTCTTCAAAACGAGCAGAGTCCAAGCTCTGTTCTCTGTGCCACTCCAGACTCGCTAACGTTTCCTTAACTCGCTAACCTGGTAGCAGCGGGAGTGATGAGTGGAGTGATCCAGGATTTCGTTTTGAAAAACGCGTATTGATGACGTATTGATGACGTACTGAGTGACGTCCAAAGCCTCGCCGACCGGCAGTGACCACGTGACTGATTCAGGACCTGGTTCTCTGGCTTGGCGTGAGATTCGAAACCACGAAAGCCTGATTTATGCTTCTGCGTCGCGTCGACGCGTGGTGACGTCAACGTCCAGGACTGTGATTGGTCCGCTCAAAACGTCATTTCCGGTTCAGTCGCAGTACAACACCGCCATTTTCAAAGTTTCTGTGGTGAAAGCTCCAAGAAAAAATGGACCAAGCCGAAGAAAGGATTATTCGCGGCACTACAAAGACTGACAAATGGCCAACAATTGTTGTCTGTGACCGGAAGAAAACCAAGGAATCCGACAAGAGCCCCATAAACAATAAAAAGACAAAGCCACACCCCCTAGCGGCTTGGCGGTGAAGAGCAGAGCAACGCGTTCCCTCGACGCAGAATAAACCAGGCTTTCCAGTCGCAGCTGTCTTACGCCCCCGTGCCAGACAAGGACCCCATCGGGCTGTGCCACTCTGGAGGGAGCGCGTCTCACAGTCAGTCAGCGGAACCATGCGGATCCGGGCCGGAGCTGTGGGAAGGAGCGCCAATTGTATCGGGTTGTTGTTTTCTGGACTGCAGCAGAACAGGAGCAGCCGGGACTGGAATGTAGAAGTAGGTTATCTTGAAGTTGACTCAGTTATGGTGAACGATATTGTGGTTCAACACTTTAATGAGCTTTAAGGCAAACATATTTCATGAGGAAACAACGCCGGAATTGGACGGATTTCAGCGGCACACAACAACGTATCCGATACACCTCATTGGAAACCTGGTGGTCTAAGACTAAGAAACACCAGTCACCATGAAGAAAGGAACTTTTAGCTGAGTACTCATGTTCTTTTCTGCAGGTTGAATGTCTCATTTTTTGGACAGAAGCGTCTCATCTTAACAAAAGCACCTCTTCAGTGCTGAGGCATGATGGGGCCAGGCATGAGAATGAAGTCCCAGATCCACCAGGATGAACTCAGGTATACAGCCACTCTCCAACTGACTCACAGTTGCTTCATTGATCATTAATTCCTATTCATTTCTTCTCTCCTTCATCTTTAACCATCCAGCTTCCAGGAAGCAGATGCTGGATGAGGCTCTGCTGAATTTCATCCTGAAGGACTGCCAGCCCCTCAGCACTGTTGAGAGGGAAGGGTTCAGGGAACTGGTTCAGGTCCTTGAGCCTCATATGTTTGCCAACCAGAAAGGTTTGTGTGGAAATGATCTAAAGCAGTCGTTGATATCTCCAGTTTATTTCATCTTGAATTTCAATGTCTTGATTTACTCTGGGTGTCATTTTCAGACCATCAAACAAACGGTGGCCAAAAAGTACCAGGAGGAACGGGAAGGAGTGAAAAAGGAAGTCCAGCTGCCATGTGGACATCTGTGGACATGGAGGCTCCCTTGGCTCTGACCTGTCACTGCATTAGTGAGAATGAATGTGTTGGGAGTGCAAGACTTTCCACAAAGTCACCCTGCTGACAGTTTGGCCCCAGTCCAAAGAGGCATGATGGAGGACTGGGCCATCACCAACAAAGTCAAGTGTCTTGTGAGCGACGCAGCACCAAACATGACAGCATCCACTAGACAGCTCCAAATTCACCACTCAGTCTGCACTGCACATCGTCTGAATCTAGGAGTCAGAAAATCCTGTGATCAGATCCCCACTTCCATCATCAGACACAAAGCCAGGAACACTGTCACATCCTTCAGATCAGCACTACAGCCAAGGAGAAGCTGGCTCAGGTGCAGCAACAGATGGGAGGGCCAACCCTGAAACTCATCAGTGAGGTGCCAACACGCTGGAACAGCACACACAGCTGTCAGGGCTGCATGATGAGAGGGAACCAGTGTGGGAACCTCTGGCCTCTCTAAGACAGATTTGACTCCACTGACAGCTGAGGAGTTCACCACCATAGGAGAAGCACTTCTAGTAAACAGAGGTCATTCTAGTAGCCTGGTCCCTCTGTGGTTGAGCTATAATTTTAGGAAATATGGTCATTATTCAATGGTGACATCTCTCTGCTGAATAATGTAGAACTGAACGGATCCACTGGACCTTCTTTTTCCAAACAGCAGCATGCAGCAGCTGTCCTGAGTGGAAAACTGCACATTTCTGTTGGTGAGAGTTCATCAAGTGATGGACTTTGTCTCTCAACAGAAGCTGTGTGGAAAAACCCTGCAGCTACGAGCGCTTCAGATTCTGAGAGTGATTCTTACGCCATTGGCTGGTTTAACCTGGCGTCTGACCGTGGAGGTGGCCGAGAGGAGCGTGACATGGCTGCACAGGTAAATCAACTAAAGCAGAGTTAGTCTTTGGCAGCAGGCCAGGCCGACAAATGCTAATGTCTCTGACTGACTGACTGATGAAGTTGGACCATTGGTCAGCAACAATGATGCATGACCCCAAATAGTGGCCTGGGTCTTGATGAAGCTCACGTTACTGTTAGCATCATTTTGAGTTCATGAGCAACTCTGACTACATCACTGTAGCATTATTTTGAGGTTATTAGCAACTCTCACTACATCACTCTAGCTTTATTTTGAGGTAAGCAGAAACTCTCACTACATTCCTGTCAGCATCATTTTGAGGATAGTAGAAACTCTTACTACATCACTGTGGCATCATTTTATCCTTGAGATTGGGGACCAATAATTTTAATGTCCATTTTGGGGACATGTACTGTACACAGACACACAGATTTATGTCAAATGAACTTTTTTAATGGGAAATTCCTGCTCATAGACTGGTTTTTTTTCATAAATGAACCAGGAAGAGCCCTGAATTTAGAGAAGAACCTGAAAGTGTAGGGGCGTGAGTTTATGTAAGACATACGTGTCTGGAGAAAGTTTATGTAAGACATACTGGTCTCCAAGTAAACAGGGTATTGCTAGTACAAGGTCTTAAGTTCAGGTCATATGAGGACGGGAGGACTGGATGTTCCAGTAAACCTGTACCCCAGTATCTTGCCAAACAGGATGCACCTTGCTGAAGAGAAGCACGTACACACACATGAGTAATGACGTCAACAAAAGGTATAAAATGTGAATGCAAGTTGTAAGGAGGGTTCTGTCTGTATGTAAGATGTGAGGTGGTTGATCTGTGCATTAAACCCGCAAGAGGCTGTAAGATGATCCGTCGTTGAGTCTCGTTTGTCATCTCAACTTGAATGAGAGATCCGAGGTCAACTCCAACAAAGTGGCGAGCCAGCCAGGTTTTGGCAGAGAGATCCAGCTACGCATCTACGCCTGTCTTTCCACACAAGTGAAATCCTCAAGCCGGCACAAAAAGGTAGAGAAGTTTAATTCTCATTATTTGTTTTAGAGTGCTTTCACTGTGTGGTCAGACATAACGTTCTTGCTTGGGCTCTCTCAAAACAAAGAATCTAGACGTGATGGATTATCTACATTCTCTTACTCACATCTAATATCTTGTGCACAAGATAGCTGCTCTGAAATATTTGTTGTGTCAATTATATGTATGAAATTGTGTAAGACAGACAAATTAGGAATTGGATACTTAGGAAATTGGAAATTAGGAATTGGATACTTTGAATACTGCTCCACTTCTCTAGGAATTGGATATAATTGGTGTGTTGAGCAGCCAGGGGGGAGAACAGCTGTCTGTCAGCTGAACTGTTGTTGAAACGCATACAGAGATGCGTGATGTGAGTTATTGTTGAAACGCATACAGAGATGCGTGATGTGAGTTGTTGTTGAAACGCATACAGAGATGCGTGATGTGAGTTGTTGTTGAAACGCATACAGAGATGCGTGATGTGAGTTGCAACGTGATACGCATACAGAGATGCGTGATGTAAATTATTGTTGAAACGCATACAGAGATGCGTGATGTGAGTTGCAACGTGATACGCATACAGAGATGCGTGTGTGTGAATGTGTTGTGAAATGTGAGTTACGCGTAGCCGTTTCCCGGGCAGAGATATTTGTGAAACCCAGGTGAGGTTTTGGCTGAAATTCTATATGGGGGAGCTTGGTCCGAACGGTGACAAACCCATTAGGACGGGGGCTCATGTTGAGTTTGTAGTCGGGAGGCCGTGCTTTTATGGGCTCGAAAGGCGATAAGCTTAACGATTGCAAGCTTAACTAATAATCAGTATATGTGGAGAAATCCACTAGTTTAGGGGAAAGCAGTTAGGACGATGGTTAGACTGGAGGGTAAAA
Organism: Aulostomus chinensis; assembly: GCF_037954235.1. Lineage (NCBI taxonomy): Eukaryota > Metazoa > Chordata > Actinopteri > Syngnathiformes > Aulostomidae > Aulostomus > Aulostomus chinensis. The sequence continues at coordinate 56,115,103 of NC_141320.1, read as the reverse complement.
TACACATAAAGGTCATAATCACACTAACTGTGGGACTCCTTGCCACAAGTTATTTCAGTCACTAGAAGGGAACAGATTATTGTAGACATGGTGATATATATATGAAACAACTTCTCAATAGATAAAGTGAGAAACAACCTAAAACATACACTGATCAGGCATATGAAGCAATTGGGCACCGGAGATACCGCAAAACTAGAAGGAAGGGTGGTGGATCATCACGATCGCCTTCATCCTCCCCAGAATAAGACACGTTTCACAAACGTGATCGTCTTCACAAGCACTGCCCATGCGGTAACTCCGATCAAATAATATAAAATCGTAGAGAAAACTAAGTTGAAATTGGCATGTAATACTTAGTATAATACATTTAAAAAAAAAAAAAAGACTGACTTTTGATCACTTATGACTGACTTTTTCTCTGTCTACTATTTTGTTGAGTGTCTGTATGAGAGGAAAACAGCTGTTGTGTGTGTGTGCATAACTGTGTGTGCGTGGTTGCCTGCGTATGTGTGCTTGGGTGTGAGCGGCTTTGTGAAAAAAGGCAGCTGCCGTGAGTGCGTGTGTATGAGAAACGCGGGTGTGAAACCTAACTTTTGAGCTTATGGTCATTTGTGCTGCATGTTGAAAACTGCATATGCTTTGTCTTGTGCTGACTATAAACCATAAATCAGTGAATGCTTGAAAATGTGCAAAATAGTTTAAACTATGTTTAAAGTCCTCAATAGTCAATTGTAGATGCAAAACAACTTGACTAATCATCGACAGGTTTTCACGATGGGTGGAAGCAGTTCCATCTAAAAACCTAGGCTCAGAAACAGTGATTAAATTTCTGACAAGAGAAGTCATTCCAAGGTTTGGTATCCCATCAGAAATAAGTTCTGACAACGGTTCTGCATTTGTACAAAAGGTTGCCAAAGGCGTTCTTCAGCAGTTTCGTGTCAAACAGAGACTATCTGCAGTGTACCATCCACAGAGCAATGGTATGGTAGAGCGAATAAATGGAACACTAAAAGCAAAAATCAGTAAAATCTGTGCCAGCACAAAACTGAACTGGGTAGATGCTTTGCCGCTTGCACTAATGAGCTACCGCATGCAAACTCACAGGAGCACGCATCTAACACCACATGAAATGCTAACAGGCCGACCTATGCCGGCCCCACAACTGCGTGGCCCGTATAAGGGACCTCCGCTTGAGCAACTGCAAGTCGAACTAAAAGACTATATGAGTCAACTAACTGCAATACATAGGTCTATCTACCTTCAGGAGAAGAAAAAAGAGCCAGATCTTGACCAGGAGGTCAAGAAACCTGTCGTGCCTGGTGACCAGGTGTACATCAAGATCTTCAGACGAAAGTGGCACGAACCACGACGGGAAGGACCATATACGGTGGTGAGGGCGACTCCAACGGCAGTTGAAGTCGAAGGAAGCACAACGTGGTATCGTCTGAATCACTGCACAAAAGTCCCCGGAAAAACCAAGGGCGGTATTGAGTTGGAAAACAGAGATAGAAAAGATGGCAATGTGGGGCGTTCTGACAGTTGTGAGCATTCTGATTTGGATGCCCATAGGAATAAAGGAGATGTCAACCTCAGTGACACTGTCAAAAGCCCAGGAGACCAGAGCCACAACAGAGACTCACCCGTGCCACGGAGACGCCGAAGCACATGAATCAGATGAGTGTGATGCAACTACACCATCCCACACTCTGAACCCTAAGCCGACACTCTCAGCTAAGTTCAGACACATAGCTATCCTACACACACTGATGCATGCTAAGAAACGTGGTAAAAGGAGAGTACATACAATGTGGAAGTGGCAGGCTAGTATGGACATACCAGACACACTCGGTAAAGGGGAGTTAACATATGAAGCAGTTGTCATGTCAAATGATTATGAGCGTTCTCATTTGTGTGGGGTTAAAAAGGCTCAGATGATAACAGTTTGGGGACTGGAAGTATGTAAAATTACTCTCACAGTAGCTGAAAACATGGTAATTACAGTTAAGTTAAGCACAGAATTTGATCCAAGCGATGCGTACTATGTCCTAGTGCGTGTGGGGAATAACAAAAATAACACTCAATTGCAAAGGTCACTAGTGCTAAACAGGGAGGAGACTCCCGACCCTGAAATTTTAGGAGTTGTCCCACTTAGGACTGAGATAATTAATGGGAAAATAAGGGTGCACATTCCACCACAGGGGGTAGCAGACAACTTGAAGAAGCGTGATGTACGTCTCTTGGAAATCGAAGAGGTCGAAACAGGGACTGAAACGAATGTACTATGCGGTTGGATTAACAAGCATAATGAAAACACAACAGGTTGGGAATTGGATCAGTGCGGTATGGCGGTATTTGAAGAAGCAGGTGAGTGGGTAGTTGAACTGAACGAGACTTTGTATGAGCTAAATGGGAAGTATGCTTTAGAATTAATAAGTACGTTCAAAGATGGACGGGCAAGTAAGCGAGTGCATCCATGGTATGTTCCTGACGGGAAGGAAGTGACCAACCAAACTATCAGTATTGGGAACAGGGATACAACGACCCAGGCAATAGGCCAAATCAAACACCACCATGTCAAAGTGCACACGCCCGTAGCTCCTGTTGTGATCTCGACACCAACTACTAAATCACCTAAGATCGCCAATACCATAGGTGATGTAGCTATAAAGCCCACAAACATGCTTAAAACCACCTTGCCGTCAACTGTAAAAGTACCAGGTAAAGTAACACCCATAGCCACAGCCACACCGAAAGTAGTTAAACCAGTAGGGGTAGCTACCCCTAAGAACGTTCTTGTAGCCACGATCCCAGCAGAGATGAGTCCAGCTCCAACTCCAGCCAAAACTTCACCAGTCACAACCGCAATTCCGTCCGCAGCCACAATTTCATCAATTCCGTCCACAACTGAAGTTCCATCAACCGTGGCCCCTAGACAAACTGCAGCCATAACCTCATCAGGTAAAATCCTAACTTGGCCAGTAGTTGCTAAAACTAAGACCCTCACACTTTCAACCAAAGCTACATACAAGGCTATAACCACATCGAAGCCAACCATAACCAAATTTCTGACGGAGCTGACCGCAACTAAATCTCCAAAAGAGGTAGCTAAAATGACAACCATAGCAGAGCCAACTAAGACGTTAAGAGACACAATTTATACAGATTATGACGACTACAGTGAGTTTGAAGACCATCAGTGTACAGAAATAGCTAAACCCAGCCAGAGAAGTGTAAGATCATACGCTGATGAGCGCTGGGAAGCAGCCAGCCACAATAGGTGGTATCAATGGGCCATGTTCACTGTGAAACAAATGACCTCAACTGAGTGCATAATATGTTCTGAGGCACCCACAGCGCTTCCTACTGTGATACCTGAAAAATACACGCATGATGAATGCGCGAGAGTTCAACAACATAAATGCAGGAGCGGAGAGTTTACCCCCAGATCTGATGTGGCAACCTTCTTCAGACTTCCAATGTGTGGTGTTAAGTGTAGACTCTTATACGGTTCTAGAGCTATTCACACTTACCTAGATACATGTGTAGACTGCACATTTAAACAAACGTGCGAGGAATTTTCAATCACAACATCCCAAAATGAGCCACCCACAAATTATAAAATAGATGAAATAGCGGAATATGAATGTTTTGCCAGTGGAGGATTCACTAACACGAAAGGAGGGATTCATGTGGGTAACACAGCAGTTAATTGGAAAGTAACATGGGTATTGTCTTGGTTTCCAGAGGCTAACATGAGTGATCCATTTGTAACTAGACCAGCGTGGTTTGAAAATCCCCAACCAATAAACCAAACGTGTGAGAACATAACTATGACTTTGCCTACTGTGTACCTTCTAAGTAATCAAAATTTTCCTGTAGCTGATAGCTATTGGATGTGTGGAGATAACATTGTACGTAACACAATTCCACCACGGTGGATAGGACTCTGTACATTAGCGCGACTAAAATTACCAGCAGTTGTGATGTATGATGGTATAAATGATATCCTCGAAATTGAAGAGAAAATCGCTAAACTAAACAGACACAAAAGGCAGATCGACGATACTAACATATACACTGACGCTCTGGGTCTACCGGCCGGGATCCCAGATGAGTTTAAAGCCCAGGATGAGGTTAGAGCTGGACTGGAGTCTATACTTCCCTGGATCACCATCAATAAAGATGTTACGTGGATAAATTACATTTACTACAATCAACAGAGGTTTGCTAACATAACGTCTGAAATACTCCATGCTTTTGGTAGTCAACTGCATGCAACTAGCATAATGACTCAGCAAAATAGACAGGTTCTAGATTGGTTGACAGCTGATAAAGGAGGAGTTTGTCAAATGTTTGGAAAATATTGTTGTACTTTTATCCCAAATCACACAGCTCCTGATGGAATATTTTCTGTTGCTATGGACAAGTTGACTAAACTTAAACTGGAGCTTAGAGAGAGTGCTGGAAAGGGGGGAAAGATATCATGGGATTGGTTAGACCAAATTTTAGGAAAATGGGGAGCCGTTTGGGCTAAGGCAGGACTCAGTGCCTTAATAGTCTTAATACTAGTTCTCTTTTTGACATGTTGCATCATCCCCATCGTGAAAAGACGCTGCACACGGGTTATGGACGAGCATATGATGATGACGGCTGGACTCCAACGGGCTCAAATGTTGAACATGATGACTCCCGTGCAAATGGCACAAATCTGCTAGAGGGAGGCTGAGGATGGGAGAATTCCGGACTTGTTTCCCAATCCTAACTTCTTACAGGACTCTGATGATGATGGACGGAGCACAGAGTGAGGTAAAATTAACTGTCGTTTGATTAAAGGAGTGAATCGCATAGGATGATGGACTGTGGATTTGAAGTCCATTGAAGAAGGAATCCCGTGGAGAAACAGATTGTGGACTCTTAATTTGGTATAATCACATACAGTGAGACATTATTTTGGTTGAATTATGCTTTTTTCTTTTTCTGCAGTCCTTTTATTTGCATTATCAGCACCACTCTCATAACTCATTAGTATTCAAGTTGGTTAATCATGTATGTTATATGTTTTGGTTTATGAATGTACACTGTGGTGATAAATCGCTTCTCGTAGAATTGTGAAGGTTCATGATGAAGGTCGCTAGCGGGGGGGCCGTAGAGGAATCTCCTGCTCAAAAACAGCCGGGCAGGTTTTCGCCTCTGCAAAATGTGAACCTAATAGGTGAATGGTAAAAACTTGTGCGTGTCTATTGTGAAGCGGAATATTTAATGTAAATATCAAATACGATATTTAAGGGGGGATTATGTAGGGGCGTGAGTTTATGTAAGACATACTGGTCTCCAAGTAAACAGGGTATTGCTAGTACAAGGTCTTAAGTTCAGGTCATATGAGGACGGGAGGACTGGATGTTCCAGTAAACCTGTACCCCAGTATCTTGCCAAACAGGATGCACCTTGCTGAAGAGAAGCACGTACACACGCATGAGTAATGACGTCAACAAAAGGTATAAAATGTGAATGCAAGTTGTAAGGAGGGTTCTGTCTGTATGTAAGATGTGAGGTGGTTGATCTGTGCATTAAACCCGCAAGAGGCTGTAAGATGATCCATCGTTGAGTCTCGTTTGTCATCTCAACTTGAATGAGAGATCCAAGGTCAACTCCTACACAACCAAGCGTGAAAGTGAGCCTGCATTGTCTGATCTGGAGCTAACAGGGAATTAGCAAGTTAGCAACTGTTCTAGAGTTGCTGCTGAGTTGAATTTGAATTTATTTGTTGAAAGGTTCCAGTTTCTATGAGGTCAGGGCAGATTGGTGTGGATCTAAAGGTCCCTGTTGATCCCAGGACATTGTTTTGACTCATTTGAACATTTTCAAACCCTCGTTGCTCAGATTTTACATGAATTTGATCATGACTTTAGACAAATGTTCTGTTTATTAATTAAATAATCACTTCAGTTATGAATTTAGTGAGTCAACCAGACTTGGTCCATGACAAAAGTTAGTCTGGTTATTATTCAGTTTCCAGTCAGTAGGGACACACACACACACACACACACACACACACACACACATACACACACAGCCTGTCTTCAGTATAAAATGGTCTGTCAGGTTCTCTCACGTTGGAAGATTTCTCTGACTCCATTGTGAATAAAGAGATTCTTCATCTGCCACCTGAGTCTTGATCCACTGATTCCTCTGATCCACCTCTTTCTGCTCCAGCAAGGCTGACATGGATCAGGTGGGTCCATGTCATCCAATCAGGAGGTTTCTCCTCTCAGTTAATTTTCTTCATCCCAGTTTAGATTGATTCTTCTCAGCCTGATGAAGGAGCATCTGATCAGGTGTTTGACTGCTTGTTAGTTGTAATTCCATAGACTTTGAACTCAGATGTTATAGACTTAAGAATGCAATGTGACATCACTGACATGACAGGATGGCCCAGTCATGTGACTGAAGGAGCTGAGAGCTTCTACACATCATTGTTGATGGTGTCTTCCACCATAGTCAGCAGCCACAACTCCTCTATCAACACCTGTCAGAGACCTGCTGGAGGCCCCACTGAGGTTTGAACTGGGATCACTGGATTCAGAGTCCAGAGTGCTCACCATTCCACCATGGAACCATCAAAGATGAAACGTGTGAGACAAACTATGGCACTAATGTATGAGGGACTACAGTGGTTTTCTGGATCTAATTTCCACAAACAAATGATGATTTGGGTAAAGGTCTGACAAAGTCTGACAAACATACCCTGATTTTTTCACAAACAAATTATGATTTTTAGACAGTGACACAGGGCTCTTATTTTGGAGGGCCATCAGGATGTGAAATATCCCAGACGTCTGAGATCAGAGTGTTCACTTTGATCTCAGGGTCCTGAATTTGGAGGTTCTTCCTTTGGTCTCCAAGTTCTAACTCCCATCTGACTGAATCCTTTTTTTAATGAACTCCTCAGACCCTGATGATGTCAGGAAGAAATCCAGACATTCAGTTCTCATCTCAGCTGTTCTGACTGAGACGTCAAGCAGTCAGGAAAAAAGTGTTACGACCCAAAGAGGGACCTTTACAGGAGCTAACAAAGTGTCTTTTTTCCTAAACTACTTGAGGAACTGGTTAAACCAGTAAAATATGCATTTGTGTGTGCAGACCAGTGGGGAGCCTGGGTGAGTGGAAGGATGTTTACCACCAACACAGAACCCAGACTTTAGTCATGTGATGAGATGGAGACTCTGATGATGAAGTTAATGGACAAAATGTGAATTGAAGGATGAACACAAATGGGTTTTTGAACCAAACACATTTCTCCAGCAGACTTTGATCCAACATTTGTAGTTAGAGTTTGGTGGCTGCTCCATGTTGGAGGAAACCAGGCGATGTTTGAACGTCACAGGGAAGCTCCTTTGCCTCTTCTGCTGCCAGTTCAACCACCCACTCCCATCAGTGGAGAGCAGCTTCAACTGGGTTTGGAATTTACCACTGTGGATGCATAGGAATGTGGAGAAAATGTCCTTTGTCAGAAGTGGGATTTGAACCCACGCCTCCAGGAGAGACTGTGACCTGAACGCAGCGCCTTAGACCGCTCGGCCATCCTGACAGACACTGAAAGTTGCAGACTTCAATATTAAATGAATTCATTCACTGAAAAAGTAGGATTTTTGTTAACATTAAACACAGTCTGAGTTCATGGCAGGAAGACATGAGTGTGTGTGTGTGTGTGTGTGTGTGTGTGTGTGTGTGTGTGTGTGTGTGTGTGTGTGTGTGTGTGTGTGGTGTGTGTGTGTGTGTGTGTGTCAAGTCACAACAAAAGTTCTCTGGCCCATAACCCAGAGGTCGATGGATCGAAACCATCCTCTGCTAAAGGAACAAAATAAAATGAACCTGCATCTTTAGAAATGTGTTTCTGTTAAAAAGAAGTTCATAAGGATATTTTCTTCCTCCACAATCACCAACCATTGTGAGAGTTAACAACAGTCCACTTTCTGACTGAAGCAAAAGTAGACTTCAAAAGGTTTTTCTGATTCAACATAGCAGCTAAATTTCCATTTCCATTTCCTGAACAGGACAGGTTAAAAAAAAGGGAATGTCATGACTTCCTCTGTATGTTAGTATATGAACGACTAAAAATGTTCATGCCCAGTTTAAAGTTAGAATTGAATTGAAAATACAAAAATCTCAGTGTTGTAAACTGTTTCAAACAAATTCTACTGTTGAACAGTTCAAGTGTTTCTAATTCAGATTCAGATTCAGATTCAGATTCAGATGACTTTATTTATCCCCGAGGGGCAATTAAAGTACGGTACCACTGAGCATGACATTAAAAAACAATAGAAAAAAAGAGGGACATGACAGTGGGAATAAATCAGAGAATAAAAATAAGATTAAAGATAAAATACAATAAATATACTACATACAGTATGTACACAATGTAAAATGAAGAGTAAGGTGACTGGAGTGAGTGAATAAAGTGCAGACAATGTAAACAGTATAAACAGTGTAACAGTGAATGAAGCTGAATGTGCTCTCTTATACTTTCCTCTATTGTGTTTCTTTCATGTCCTCCTGAGATCAAAGACAGAATTCTAGGTACAAATAAATACACTATCAAAGCCCCCTGATGACATCATCATTAATTCTCTCTTTGATCTGGAGGCTCTTGCTTTAATCTTGGCTTTGAACTGACGAATGTTTCCTGACAGGTTGCTGTTTTCACTCCAGAGCAACCAGTAGTTGATCCTATCAGACCAGTCTGATGAACGAAGCTTTTCACTATCAGTGGAATCACTGGGGAAAGAGACTCCTCCTGTCAGATGAAGGCTTCACTGTGTTGAGGAGGGTTTGTTCAGATGATTCTGGAAGAATAAATCAAAACCTCATCATTGAACATGAACATTAATCACTAATGACTGTTTCAACTGAACCTACTGGATACTGTGGTGCCTGATGAGGAGACAACTTGGGTATAAAGTTGCAGAAGAGGGTTTTTGGAGGGAGATTTAGATGAGATGGTTTCCAAATCAAATCGGTTGTCACAAGGGAAAGTCTGCATTAAAACACTTATCAGTATCACTAAAGGAGGCAGAGGAGGAACAAAACATGTGGCACTCTGAGCAGGAGAGAGGAGAACAAGAGGGAGAAGCCATCGTTAGCTTAGAGTGGAGAATTTACAAGGCAGGAAGACTGTTGCTACAAGAATGGTGGTCTTTTAAACTTCAGCCAAATAAAGCAATTCGGTATTAATTTTTGGTGGGTAATTAGTCAACGAAATAAGGAATTAGCAGGGATGATCACACTTTAGCTAGCACAATGAAGCAAGGCTCTACGTTCAGCAACACAGAAAAAGGAGTTGAGGTCACACGCTTCCTGCAACCAAGGTCAAAAATCCAGGACGGACGAAGGGGAGGACGACAAGACAAAGACACAAGAAACAGAGATAATAACCATAAATTCCATAACAACCATAACAAATATAACCATACAGAACATATATAACTAATATAACAAGAAAAGCATTAAAAAATATGTCACCTCTGGTCAAATACCCTGATTTGCATTTGTGTCTGTCAGCATTTTCATTTTCATGTTAAAGCCTCCTCCAGAATGAGGGGAGGAGTCATGGGCAGTTTTCTGTGTTGTCTGCAAACTGAATTACAGGAAACCTGAACTTCCACTGTCAATGTATCCAACTGATTCATAATTTTTTGATCTATACATAGACAGCTTGTAGTTATTGCCCACACACACACACACACACAAACACACACACACACACACACATTTTGTGAAACAACTCAGGAGTCATCAGGTGTTTTACTCAGAGGGATTCATTCATGATAAATGAGCATGGAGGAGACCCAGTAATCATCAACACAAGCGTCACATGAGCAGGTCACCACCCACTTTTATTGATTGGTTCTTGTAAGAATCACTCCTAACGCCATCAGGAGGTCATTTTTTGTCTGCCCTGTCTCAACTGTTGGAGCACAGCTACAGCCTGAACTCTGCCACTACCTTATCCCTCCCTACCAACGTCATACAGACCCACTATCTGGACTAGCCTGACCCCCCTGACCCTCAGTCACTCGTAGTGCCTCCCACCGGAGGGAATAGGAGCATCTGTGAGCTCTGACTGTTGGGATGCACATCCATGTGATGGAAGAGCTGTTTTAAACAGGGAATCATTTGACCTCGTGACCTGTGTGGGCAGGTACAGAGGGACGATTCCATCATGAAAAATAATATCACTAAACAAATGGGTCTTTAGCTTCTTTCTGAAGGCGTCTTCAGCGTCCTCATGTCCAGTGGGAGAGCGTTCCAGAGTCTAGGAGCTGCAACCTGGAAGGTTCACTCTCCTTAACTGAGGCTGAATCCCTGTGGTCAGGGAGGATAAGGGACCCCACAGGTGTCATTAAAGTGCTTTAGACTGCAAAGGACTCAGCTAATCAAGCTGGGATCAACTGCTGTGGTGATCAAGGTATCATCATATACAACAAACAAAGAAAACAAAGTTGAGGAAAAGCACACAAAGAAAGAACGATGAACATAAACAGAGCATCTTCTACACCAGATGTCACACGGCTCAGTAGACCTCTGGTTTGACCCGTAGCAGGTCCAGTCTCCAGGGTGCCCCCATCATTCTGCTTTTCAGTTGCAGGACATGCAGCAGAATCCCATCGCTCCTCTGCAGAAGAACATATGAGAGCGTCTGCTTGCTCTTCTCTGACTGGACGTAGGGGAGAGTCTGTTTGCTCTTCTCTGGCTGGATGTAGGGGAGAGTCTGTTTGCTCTTCTCTGACTGGACGTAGGGGAGAGTCTGCTTGCTCTTCTCTGGCTGGATGTAGGGGAGAGTCTGCTTGCTCTTCTCTGGCTGGACGTAGGGGAGAGTCTGCTTGCTCTTCTCTGGCTGGACGTAGGGGAGAGTCTGTTTGCTCTTCTCTGGCTGGACGTAGGGGAGAGTCTGCTTGCTCTTCTCTGGCTGGACGTAGGGGAGAGTCTGCTTGCTCTTCTCTGGCTGAACGTAGGGGAGAGTCTGTTTGCTCCTCTCTGGCTGGACGTAGGGGAGAGTCTGCTTTCTCTTCTCTGGCTGGACATAGGGGAGAGTCTGCTTGCTCTTCTCTGGCTGGACGTAGGGGAGAGTCTGCTTGCTCTTCTCTGGCTGGACGTAGGGGAGAGTCTGTTTGCTCTTCAGAAGTTTGCTGGACCTTCACTTGAAGGTCATGATTTTCCTCTTTCAAACAGCTTTTTAAATCATGAAGATTTCCCAGGAGCACTGTTCCTTTTCTTCTTTTGTATTCTCACTGCATATAGAAGATTCTGAACTTCACCGTTCAGACTGTCACTCTTTGTGGGGTCCTGGTCCTTCCTTGATTCAAGGTGGGCCAACTCTGCAGTGAAGGTCTCTGTCTCCTGAGATGCAGTAGAAACTCGTCTCCTCAAACATCCATTTTCTGCCTCTCTCTCCTCACTCTGGGACCTCAGCTGTTCAAGAGTCGTCTTCTTCTCAGTGAGTTCTTCTCTCATTTTGTTCTTCTCTGCCTGGATGGAGTTGAGCTCACACTTGAGGTCACACTTCTCCTTGCAAACCATCTTCACCTCAAGCTGAAGATTGTGGACTTGTGTGTTCAGGTCTCTGATCTGAGTCTGGTTCTCCTCCCTCACAGATTCAAGGTTGCCCACCATGGCAGACATGTTCTCTACCAGCTGATATGCAATAATCTTCTCTTGTCCAAGACTAGAAACCTGTCCCCACAAATTCTGATTTTCTGTCCATCTCTTGTCACACAGAGACTGAAGCTGATCAAGTGCACTTTTCTTCTCATTCAGGTCTTCCTCAAGACATTTCATCTCCACCTGTTCTCTCTCCCTCAGAGACTGAACGTGGGTCAGCTCTTTTCTGAGCTCATTGTTCTCTCCATCAACCTTCCTCCCCTCACACTGAAGACTGTGGACTGTTGCGTTCAGATCTTCTATCTGAGTCTGGTTCTTGTCCTGGACCGTTTGGAGGTTGGCCACCACAGCAGTGAGGTTCTGCAGCTCCTGGATTGCTCTTTTATTCTCCCGTTCAAGAGTAGAAACTTGTTCCCTCAAATTCTGGTTTTCTGCCTGTGTGTTGTCACTCAGAGACTGAAGCTGCTCAAGTGCAGCTTTCTTCTCAGTCAGGTCCTCCTGCTCTGTCAGCCTTAGAGATGGAGGAGCAGGATCACATTGACCTGGATCATTCAGTGGATAAATACAGCTCCTACTGAGATCTACCAGATCTCTGAATGCTCCAACTATACAATCCAATGGAGTCATAGCCTTCTGTCCTGGGTTGATCTGAAGATCTTGAGCCAGACTAAATCTCCTGGAACTGTCAAGTGTTTAAAGACCAAAACTGCCCCATAAATGTGGAGTCTGGATTCTTTTCTATAATGTGACGGCAATGACAGTCCTGCAAAGTGACATCACTGACATGACTTGATGACATCAGTCACATGACTGGATGACTTCAGTCACATGACTGGATGACTTCAGTCAAATGACTGGGTCATCCAATCATGTGAATGGATGACAGTGTAGATGCCAACGTAGAGGTTGGGGAAATAGTCTCTGAGAATCCAGCTTGAGCCCACGCCCTCCTTGTTCTTCAAAAACCCAAACAGCGATCATCAGTCTCCCTCAAATCCTGTACTTGGGTTCAATGTTTCTGTTCCATTTTGCAGCAGTAGGTGTCGCTGTGATACCAGGTTCAGTTCAAGATTCCCAACTCCAGCTCACGTTGGTGACCTCAGTGGCAGGAAAAATGGTGCTTCAGTGGATCATGTGGATCAACTCATGTGTGTCCTCACTGCTCCACAGGTCTGTCAAATGTTCTGTAAAAAGTTGGACCCAGCAGAGCTGCTAGATTAGGAGTTGATGGAGTTGTTGCAGATACCAGGGTCCAAAGTCCAGCTTGAACCTGGTTTGTACCAGTTCTTTGTCAAGCTAGCAGCCATTCTTTTCACTGCCAAGCTAAAGTGACTTCTGTCAACAAAGGTCAACATACAAAAGGATATTTCTACTGGCAGTTCAAGATTTTGATCAAACTCCTTTTTCAGAGCTGGAACCTTCCTCTTGCGTCAGCTTCCTGTTCCCATCTATATGTTAACGGTCAGTTTTGACCCACGTCTTCAATCAGCTGTCAAATAAACTAAAACAATTTTCTATCCTCCAAGTTGTTTCCATCTCTTGGTGACCTTGTTAGGCTTCCTTATCCATGGAAATATTGATTGATTGATTGATTGATTGTGTGTGTTTAGATGCATGTGTGACACTTCTGTGTGTTCTCTGCAGAAATGTTTCCTGCAGTTGAAGCACAATCCATTTGTCCTGCTGTCCTGACTGCTTGGGCAGTCCTGACCCTCTTTCTTTTGGAATCAGGTCCTGAGTGGGGTTGTGGCTGTGGCTGTTCTGGTTGGTGTTGAGGCAGGGCTGCTGAGGAGGATGCTGTTGCACTCTTGGTGGATGTGGGTCCACAACACAAATGCATTCTATGCAGACACATCAAGGATGGTCTTTGTTTGTTGTGTTGTTGTGCAGGTCGATGGGAGAACGAGGCTGATGGGAGTCCCTGAAGCTCCCATGACTGGGAGAGGAGCTGCTGGCAGTGTTGCTGACAGTGCACTTCTGACTTCAGGTTTGGCTCTGATTGTTGCTTTTTCATCTTATTTTGATAACTGGTCCAGACAGACCCTCACTATTTGATCATTCATTGAAAAACATTTGTTGGTTTTATTTTGTTGAACTAGAGGTTCCTGACAAAGTCAAAAATCCTTGATACAATAAACAAATTGATGTGGTTCTTTGATGCATTTAGAACCTCCAACAGGTCACACAGGAGGAAGGTTAAATCCTGTGACCATCTTCATAACAGCTGCTGACCTTGTTTTAACTATTTGATGGTGCTAAATATTGCCAGCTTGCTAACATGAACTAGCTAATGTTGCTAGCTAGCTAATATTATTTTCTAACTTCAGGCCTAAATTTGGGATTGACTGTTAAAATTGTTCACCTCACCTTTGTAACACCAGGTTTTGTCTTGATGATGTCATTGTAACTGCCTTTCTGATTCTAAAATATAAATGCATCCAAGAATAAAAATGTAAAACTGCCCCTCCATGGAAACATCAAATTTAATATATTGACTTTAATGTCTGTCTTTGATCTCTAAACTCTGACTCTCCTGTCATTGGTGCTGACTGAATTCTACCACCTGACAGACTGGGAAGGCTCATATTAGTGATGGGATCCAGAGAGGAATGAAGGTCTTTTTTCAAAGTAACTTGTTATTTTGTTCTTGGTTGTCATGGTGACTCGTGGTATCAGGGCTACATTGATGATGTCATTTTGTCGTGGTTGTGCACGTGTGCCACTCAAAGTGAACACACTCACAGCTGATTGGACCAACTCAGATCAGCTGTTCTGAACCTGATACTCAGAGTTTCCATCTCAGTGTCAACTCAGGAGTGACTGAGGAGAAGAGTTTCAGAACAGCCACAGTTGGGGGACTTCCATCCAGCAGCCATTTTCTATCCCTGTAAGGGAGTGAAGGGATCTGGAGCTGCTGGGTTCAAGTGGATCCAGAACACAAGATGGAGGTCAGTCAGGACCCCAGAAGGAGACCAGCATCTGGAAGGTGGAGATGCTTTAATCTGACACCGTTGTGTCAACAGTTCTGAAATCTGAACAAAAGTGAACAGTAGTATTTCCACCTGCTACTCCTGCATGTATTCAAGTGAACAGGAACACAGATTCATGCTCAACTTCTCCTGTGTGTTCATCCACAGTCACTAAACAACAACAAACCAAACAAAGGGGTTTGCTAGCGTGGCTGCTGAGGTAGAAAGGCTCTGTACAAATTGAGTCCTTTTACCATTTCTTTCCTGCTTCTAGCAGCGCTGTCGTCACTTCCTGTGACTGTGGGAGGGAAGGAGTCCCCCTGTTACTTCCTCTTCAACATGCCTTTAGCAGACCAACTCGCCGACCAGCACAGTGAGGTAGTGTGGCCGGGTGGTCCAAGGGGCTGGATTAAGGCTCCAGTCTCTGTGGAGGCGTGGGTTCAAATCCCACCACTGCCATCATGTCCCAGGTCACTAGAGAGGTGTGGCAGGTCTCTCTGTGCTGGAGG
The DNA here is from genome assembly GCF_037954235.1 of Aulostomus chinensis. Classification (NCBI taxonomy): domain Eukaryota; kingdom Metazoa; phylum Chordata; class Actinopteri; order Syngnathiformes; family Aulostomidae; genus Aulostomus; species Aulostomus chinensis. Next base: position 56,099,964 of record NC_141320.1, on the reverse strand, counting down.
TGTTGGCTGCTTTTATCACTCTGGGAAGAAAATGTCCTGAACTTGAGGTGTTCTCCTCATCTTGAACTCTCCAAAACAACAATGTGCAGTGACGCTGAGCTGCCTTCAAGCCAACAACATGGGCACAGTGTACCCAGAGCCACAGGCTCCTCCCAGTATATGCAGCACTGCCAGTGACCTCTGCTTCAGTGTAACGGTGACTCTCCAAACGGAACCTGATCCAGGACCAGCTCAGGAGGAGCCATGGAGCAGACAGGCTCTCTGATTTAATGCTGCTGGATATTGAGAGGAACATCCCACTTGACTCCAACAAGGCTGCTGATGTCTTCAAACCCAAGACCAGAAGAAGAACCCTCCTCTGAGTCCACAGACCTGAGCACCGCTGCTCTGACTACCACGTTACCTCCTGGTTATCAAGGTGAAGTCAATAAAATAAATAATAATAATAATAATAGAAATAAATAATACTAAATCAAGGCCTGTTTAATAAATGGTGGAGCAGAGTGGTGCAGAGGCTGTGTGCTGGGCCCAGAACCTAGAGGTTGATGGATCAAAATCATCCTCTGGTAAATGAAAGTCTTTTTTTTTTTTAAATGTGAATCTGTTAAAAGAGGTGGAAATCAGAATTCAAACCATTGTGAGAGTTAATAACATTCTACTTTTCCACTGAAGCAAAAGTAGACTTCAGAAGGTTTTAGTGATTCAACATAGCAGCTAAGTTTCCATTTCTATACTGATTGTCTGCAATGGTTCGTGGGGGTGGAGCCTATCACAGCTGACACCAGGTGATGAGCGGGGTTCACCCTTCATGGGTCGCCAGTCCATCCCAGGACCAACACACACAGACAGACAACCATTCACACTCACAGTCATTTAGAGTGTCCAGGTAACCACTACCCTCTTGATGTCTTTGGACTGTGGAAGGAAGCTGGAGAACCAGAGAGAACCCACACAGGAACAGGAGAACATGCAAACCCAGAACCTTCTTTCTGTGAGGCAACAGCACGAACCATCGCACCATTTTGTCCCCTGGAAATGCCACCAGAGTGTTTGTATTTTCTGTAAAATCAAGTACACATGAACACACTACACTAATCTCAGGGGTAGTGGCACACTGGATAATGTGTCTGACTACAAATCAGAAGCTTCTAGGCTCAACTCCTGGCCAGCTTCATTAAAACTTTACACTGAGAAGCTTTCATTTCCTCTCCTTCTTCCCAGGATGGTTCCACCTCAGTGGAAAGGTTAACAAAATCCTCATCAACTTCTCTGGTCCAATCATATTTATGGTGGCACACAGAGACCAGATCCAGAGTCAGAGCTGAGACTTCAGTCTGACCACCTTAAGATGGAGGAGAAGAAGCCCTGATTTCTGGGTCTCACAGTCTTTTTACTCTCTTGGCTCCACCCACACAGGGCAGGAGAACATCCTCATAGTGAGTCAGTGTTTTTCCATGTTTAACCCAATCAGCTCTAAGTGGTTAAGAACAGGTGAGTTAGTGTGTGTGGTTTGTTCTAATCTGATGTCCAAGCTGCAGGGAACAGCAAAGCCAAACAGTACAGAAGCCTTTCAGCATTCATGCAGACTGGAAAGAGGCTGAAATGCTCCCTGCTTCTGGAAGGAGCAGAGATGGAGCCAGAAAAAACACAGAATTTACCCAGACTCTGATTTGAACTAGCAAGAGACTCAAGCTGGTCATGAAGTATGATTGGCTGCCTCTTCGTGATGTCATTCACACACACCTGTATAATCATGTTGTGAGTTGAGGGGTGGAGATCGATGAGTCCTGGAGACGTTCAATAATGTCCACAACTTTGGCACCAGGAAGACAGCAGGTGATGGCACCTGGGAGTTCAACAGACCTGATGATTGAACCACCAATCACAAGGATTTCAGCCTCCATTGTAAACAGAGAGTTTAGATGAGAGAGAACCTGCTGTCAGCCTCACCAGTCAGGGCAGTGGCAGAGGCAGCAGAGTTGAATGAAGCAGGATCACCTGGCAGGTCTCAGCTGGAGGTGATGACATCACTGGCCTCAGTCCTCACCAGTGCTCTGCCTGGCAACAGGGACGATGGGGAGAAACCAGTAGAAGCACTCTGAGAGTTGGAGACAGCAGGAGGAGAGAGACCACGACAGAGTCACCCATGGGAAACGGTTGGATCCACTCAGGACAAACTGGACAGACACAGATCAAAGACAGAATTGATGATGATGTCATCACGAGGCTTTGATAGTGTATTTATTTGTACCTAGAATACTGTCTTTGATCTCAGGAGGACATGAAAGAAACACAATTGAGGAAAGTAGAGGAGAACATTCAGCTTCAGTCGAAACACTTGAACTGTTCAACAGGAGAATTTGTTTGAAAGTTTACAACACTGAGTGACAGGATTGAAGAGGGAAGTTTCTTTCAGTTTAATTCTAACTTAAAACTGGGGATGAACATTTTTAGTAGTTCATATTCTAACATACAGAGGAAGTCATGTCATTCCCTTTTTAAAAAAAGAAAAAACATGTGAAGCTCCTCCCCCCAGCTCCAGATGGACAGACAGTGTTTAATCAGGATGTGCCACCTGCCTGTAGCCACTGGGTCAGTTTACTCTTCGAGCAGAGCAAAGTAGACACATGAAGGTCGTCTGGAGAGAATTGCGGAAGAAAAATCCGTCTCCCCTTCTCCACAACAGATGAACACAGGAGAGGACGGACATCAAAGGGGCTGAGAGCAACACTGCTGGACTGTGAGGGGCGTCCAGCTGCAGCCAGGAGACAAACAGGGATGCTGCTTGAGGACATCATCCAGGAGGCTCTCCATGGTGTGGAGCTGGGATCTCAGACTGGAAGCTCTGGCTGCTGAGTTGTCCAACCACCCGTCACATCACCTCCTGAGCTCTTAGCCTCCTCTTGACCAGGTTCTGGATGCGGACTCAGCAGGAGACAGGAAAGTAATCAATGTTGAAGGAATTTCAAAGCGCCCATCAACCTGCAGGACAAACTCCTTCACTGTGTGGGAGGTTCAGAGTCCCTGGTTTGATTGCAGCTTTGACCTGAGCAGGTGTTCATCCACATCTCAGTAACAGGGGACACTTTATCACAGCAGTGGACAAACATCAGCATTCATCACCCAGCAGCTCCTCTGATCAACAGAACAAGTTCAAGTATTCTGAGAAGGAGGGCATGGATCCCTCTACCTCTCACATGCTAAGCTAGCACTCTACCATTGGAGCTAAGTCCCTGCTAATGAGCAGCAGATGATGGAGGTTGACCTTCATGCAGGGTTGGATGACCTTCACCAGTTGGAGCTTCTCTGGTTGACCAACATGTGGAATCTCTTTCAATACTCCAGTGGTGGTTTAAGTGGTGACAATATGGGTTAGTGACTGGGAGTGAGTGAGTGTGTGTGTGTGTGTGTGTGTGTGTGTGTGTGTGTGTGTGTGTGTGTGTGTGTGTGTGAGAGAGAGAGAGTGTGTGTGTGTGTGTGTGTGTGTGTGTGTGTGTGTGTGTGTGTGTGTGTGTGTGTGTGAGAGAGAGAGAGTGTGTGTGTGTGTGTGTTTGTTTGTGTGTTTATATGCAGATTTTTCCCTGGAACAACGGTTTTTATTTGAAGCAAGAGCCTCCAGATCAAAGTCAGAATTGATGATGATGTCATCAGGGCTTTTCTTGTTTATTTATTTGTACCTAGAATTCTGTCTTTGATCTCAGGAGGACATGAAAGGAACTCAACTTTAAAAAGTATATGAGAGCATTCAGCTTGGTTAGAAAACATTTTGACTGTTCAACAGTAGAATTTGTTAGAAACAGTTTACAACACTTTGAATTAAATTGAAGATAAAAAAAACCCTTCCACACTTAAATCCTGTCTCTAACTTCAAACTGGGGATGAACATTTTTATAATCAATCTGTGTCGATGTGTTGGCCCTGCCATGGACTGGTGACCTGTCCAGGATAAACCCCGCCCCTCACCTGAAGGCTGCTGGGATAGGCTCCACCCCCATGAACCATTGCAGATCATCAATAACCAAAGCTACTAAGGAGGATTACAGAGTTAAGGAGTCAGTGACTTAATAGAGTCTAACAAAGGGTTGAACCTGAATGAGACAGTCACCCTTCAGTCCTTTTCCCTGTTTGAGGACATCACCATTGTGTATACGGTTCCCCCTATTCCTTAAGATAGCCAACTGAATCCTTCGCTCTTTAGAGCCTTTTAGGAATGCAACTGCTCCAGCCACATCTGGCCCATCTTTATGTTTAGACTCTAAATGACGAGCCATTTTACGGTCAGGTTTTGAACAAAATGCACAATAAAATGTTTTATTGTACAATCTGCTGCCATCGTGTTTTTTTTAAGCATAGGGATGGTATCTCAGGTCCCAGGTGATTTTATGCATTCAGTGTGCTTGGGTGCTGTAAGGAAACTTCTGGACATTTGGCTGAGGGGGCCTCTCAAATTCCCTTTACCTGCCGGCCTTGTCAACCGGATGTCTGACTGTTTGACAGGTTTACGCAATCATACTCCTGTAGAATTTGCCAGGAAACCTGAACACTGAGGGAACTTGATAGGTGGAAAGCAACCGGATTTAGGATGTTTTTACTGAACATTGGGCCTGTCATTCTACCTTCATACCTGGACGCAAACATCTACAAAAATGTCATGCTGCTGTTTTCTGGCATTGCCATTGTAGTCAGCCAACACTCTCTTCATTGCACTGGCAGTATTCTGAGACATTGCAGCAGATGTTTGATACACTGGACCAGAGAGGAAGACCTGCTCAGCCTCCAGCATGGACCAATTCTGCAGCTCAGTGATGACCACTAGGGATTCAGCATTGAGTTCATTTTAAACTTTTTGGAGGAAACAACTGTAAATTAACCAGCAGTTACTGGTGATGCGCTTCACAGTTTCCAAGCTCAAACGGCCTCCTGCTTGTTGGACTCACAATTTCCAAAAAATGTAGACATCAAAAGTCAAATCATGTTTTTGTTTGGTTTTGTGTTGTTTTGTTTTTTACTGGAGGAAAAATTCAAATTGTGATGATGTGTCTGACTTAGAAATTGAACCCCCCAAAAACCAAAAAGTCTCCTTCTTCTTTGCCGTGATCTCTGAGCTGATCATGATTGCTCTCATCAAAAATCCTTGGCAGCCGACCAGTCACACACAGCCCCCCCCCCACACACACTGAGACATGCAGCAGCTCACAGTAACTGCCTCAGTCACACAGCTGATAGACTCCTTTCTATAACAAGATAAGCAGTAGAAAATAGATGGAAGTGATGATGAACTGATGAACAGGTGATTTGTCCAAAAGTCAACATCAGATTCATTTCCAATCTGTGGAAGCAGTTTCATCTTGAGGTTCCAGGTAAGAACAGCCAGCTGTGGGCTGACACACATCTCTTCAGGAGCACTTCTATGCTCCAAACTTGCCAGGTTGAATTGTGTCTGTATTCTGAGGGCAGCAGGAGGACGGAGGAGTGAGGACACACACATTTGGAACTGAGAGCAGCTGTGTGTGGGATTTCCCCTCCAAAGATAAAACCAGCTCCTTCATGCTGGCTATGAAGGCTCACAGTCACACTGACGCAGCTACAAATACTTTGATATGCAACAGACTGGTTTCTCTTCTGGTTGTTTGTTATCAACTGTTGTCACATTTATGGATCAATTTAGCTGATAAGATGAAGGCTCCAAAGGACCAGCTGGAGATGCCAGGGATTGAACCCGGGGCCTCATATATGCAAAGCATGCGCTCTACCACTGAGCTACATCCCCTCTGGTAGAGTCACTGTTTAACTGATGCAGCAAACACAAACACAGACACAACATTTTTATTCTTCATTTTAGGGATAAAAAGGAACTCAGCCTGTGATCTCAAAGGCTCTGTGATCTCAGGAGTTTCACTCTGATGTCAGCCCACACAGCCTTAGACCACAGAGGCAAGTCAGGCTCCAGGAAGCTGCAGCTGCTCCGTTCTCAGTCCAGTCCAGAGTGAAGGTTTCCCTCTCAGAATCTTTACAATCCAGCCCAGATCCTCACTGACTAGCAGGAGTCTTTGACCAGGAAATGAGAATTATATTGAACGTCTGCTCATCCTCAGAATGAAGTAAAAGTATTTGTGTTCCTAAAATAATGTCCAGATGCAAAGATCAATTATTAAAATTGATTGGCTCTAAACGGACCCATCATCACTATACAGTTGCAAACTGAGGACTGGAATATTTAGAAATCCACAGACGCTCATAACAACTGGTAGTACAAGTACACAGTAGAGACGACTGTAGGAAGTAGCAGTTGTGAGCCTTGAAGAAAATGCCCCCATCACATTGTCAGTGTTTCAGTGACTGGCATTGTGAAGAGACTGAGACAAAGTCACGTTATGAATGGAGGGCTGAGTTGGAGCAGAGGGGGGCAGGATCCTGGGGGTGGACTGTCTTTAGGAGGCTGAGGTGTCTGGTGGTCTTGGTGGACCCTCTGTATCTCAAGCTGAGACAACAGAGTCCTGTGTTCTTGAGTCATTGTCTATAGTCTCTGTTGTTGGAGAGCTCAGTGTGGTCCCTGATGGTCTAGTGGCTAGGATTCGGCGCTCTCACCGCCGCGGCCCGGGTTCGATTCCTGGTTAGGGAATGAGTTTCTCATTCAGGTTCAACCCTTTGTTAGACTCTATTAAGTCACTTACTCCTGCAAGGACAAACTCTGTAAAATATATCCATGGTGAGGCCTCCCTCAGGAACTAGAACACCAAAGATGAACTGCACTTCATCCGTGAAGCTCAGTTGTGTTGGTGTTCTATGAAGTACTGCCTTCAGAAAGGCACCAAGGATGTCCTGTTGGTCCTCACTGTCCAGGTAGACAGTCTCAGGAAGAGGATCACACATCTAAAATACAGTACAAATACATCCATCCATAGTCTTCCGCTTGTTCCTACACATTAAGGGTCACTGGGGGGTGGACCTATCCCAGCGTCAACGGGCGAGAGGCGGGGTTCACCCTGGACAGGTCGCCAGTCCATCGCAGGGCCAACACATAGAGACAGACAACCATTCACACTCACAGTCACACCTACTGTCAATTTAGAGTAGTCAAAGTACAAATACATATTTATTTTTAAGAATCAATGTATTACAAGTACTTTCAGGAAAAAACTAACCAAAATGTTCTTAAAAAAACAAAACAAAAATGTTCTTAGCAAAAACCTCTTCACCGTGTGTGTACCGCACATCTGTAAAGTGAGTGTGTGAGAGTGTGTGAGCGTAAGTGTGTAACAGTCAGTGAGCGTGACAAGAACTCCTGAAACGCTTCATCAAAGTGCTTTCAAATCTTGTTCAACTGCAACATTCATCCATTCAAACCTGACCTCATCGGTTTGGCATTGTGAAGTTTGTCACTTCAAATCTTCATTCAAGACAATTTCACCTTTAATGCGTGGACTTTGGGGGACAGTTGAAGTCCATCCAGATCCAAGAGAAGTTTTTGAAACACTTCAGAAGTGTAGCACAGTCATGGGGGACATGCAAGGTTGAGGGCACCCATCAGTCCCATTAGCAGTGTACGGACCTGGGCAGCATTCCTGCATGTAGGCAAAGTCAGAGTAGTCAAAATAGTACATCCAACTCTGTAGCGCCACCTAAGTAGAATACCAATGTTTGAGATCCTGCTTGTTCAGCATGAATGTTCCAGCAGTGGTCACCTACCTGTGTACTTTCCAACAGTCACCAGTCACTCTTGGTGCCACCCCTGCTTGCGCCAGTGTCTCCAACAGTGTCTCCAACAGTGTCTCAGCAGCGCCCGTGATCTTAGCAGGACTGATGAGCCTGTGGTTCAGGAACAGGTCCTTTCTAATTGTGCAGATGAGTTTTCTGTTCCAAAGCCTGGATCGTATGTTTTCATGATCTCTTTCAAAATAGTCATCAGGTATTTCCTCCCCACGTGTGGTTGCTCTCACATGAATGCTTCATCACCAGTCATCAGTCCACTGTGTGTTCATGGCAGCATTGAGCAGCAGTCAGACAACAGTTCTTAGACGCTCCATGAGTTTGGCTGAAAGTTCCCGATCCATGAACCCGTCTTCATGATCCAGGTATGGTCCTGCACACCCTGAAGCTTCCTCTGGTGGAGATTCCAGCTGCCTGGCCTCCATCTCTGAATACACTCGCTGGCCCTCAGCTTGTTTTGTTCCATACAGTCAAAAAGAAGCAGAAATAACATCACCATTAAACAGAGGTCAAACAGCCAGAGCAGCTCAAAGGCAGGGATGGGGTTCCTCACCCCTCCTCCCCTAAAACAAAAGGCACGTGGTCAATATGGGTGTTTGAAAGCAAAGGTCATGGGCTAGAAGTTTTAGTGGTTTACTCAATCAAATATTTATTTTTTAATGATATGATCATACAGAGAGGCTCACCGGACTTTTCCTCAACAAAAAAAGGTTTCAAATGTTGAAAAGCACACCAGTAATTTATCATTGCATCAGTTAAAGACAACAATACATAAAGAAATTGCTTACCGTTGCAATCGGCCATTTTCCAAAAAACAAAGACTTCTCTCCTGGTGAAAAGAAATGAAGAGTCGTACGGTCCTCTGAGGTCCTGTTGTGTCTTTTGGTCAGAGACAAACAAAGTGTGTGCCAAGTCGGCTGTGATGAATCTCCCAGTAAACCAGGGGTTGGGTTCCCCACACCTTCCTCCCCTCAAACAGAAGGCCAGACGTGTGACTTGGAACACCAAACAGGACCAATGGTCTGTTTGAGGCTTGAGGGAGGACATGTCTGTCTTCTTGCAGTAGTTACTTTCCCTGGTGAGTAGTTACTTTCAGAGTGGAGGAACTCAGGTACTATCTCAGTTACATTTTGGCAGAAGTAACTAGTAACTATAACTACCTACTTTTGCAAAGTCCCGTGCCAGACACTGAACATGAGACACTTGCGGTCTCTTGGTGTGACAATCAGCCGCTCTGTGACAGCAGTGGAGACACCAGCAGACAGGGCGGAACCAACTGGAGCAGAGGAGGAGGAAGTAGCCCCACTAGAGCCCTCCCTCCCTCTCAATCTTTCTCTCTCTCTCTCTCTCTCTCTTTTGTCTTTTCTTCTATTTATTTGCCTTCTGCTGTCTGTCCTTTCCTGCTCTCGTTTAAAAACCAGCCGCAGCAGACGTCCGTTCCCATGATGAAAATGATTGTAAAAGATAGATTTGTTTTCCTCTTTAAGTTTCGAAGCATTTTCAGATTCATGAAAAGATCATCAATCAGTGTCGTATTTCAGACAGACTTCTGGTCCGTGAGGACGAGGAATCCAGCACAGATCCACAGAACTCCAACTGCCATCTTTGATGATTCCGTCTCAGTCTGTAGGGTGGAGAGATCCTCCTGAGTCAACGAGCCCTTTTAGGATCCACCTCCATTTATGGATGGAATTTATACAGCATCCACTCACCAGTGGCGTCTGATATTCAACAATAAAGATTCCCAAGTCACCGTCCAACACTGGCTGGAGCAGCAGAGCTGGCAAAATGTCATCTTTTCTGTCATTGTTTCAAAATGTCCTCACTAAGATGGTTATTAATTCCTCATTCTCAGCTGCTGCAGCCTTTAAAGAAAACCTTTGACTGGTGGCTCTAACAAAGATCAGATGTTGTCTCCTCTAGAACATCAAAACGATAATAATAAAGATAAGAATAAAGATAATTTGGTGAATTTCAGTCTCCTACAAATGTGTGTGTGTGAATGTGGTTGTTGTGGCCGAGTGGTGAAGGCGATGGACTTGAAATCCATTGGGGTCTCCCTGCGTAGGTTGGAGTCCTGCCAACAATGTTCAACTGTTGATGGTCCATATCAGACCTCTTCCCCTACTTTGTGCTCCAGTTGTCTCCTCATCAGGCACCACAGGATCCAGGAGTCAAAGCAAATCATTAGTGACTTTAAAAATGGCCATCAAACACAAAATAAAGCTTGGAATAAGTTTCGAATTTAATTTTATGTTGACATGTTTCATCCATTTCACCACTGTCCTTCATCACAGCATTTAACATCAGGACTGCTCCCAGATCAGCTCCATGATCAGAGATCAAAGACTGAAGCAGGAGATCAAAGACTGAATTCAGAGATCAAACACAGAATTCAGAGATCAAACACAGAATTCAGAGTTCAAACACAGAATTCAGAGATCAAAGACATAACCTTGGAGGCTAAACCCCCCCAACAGTTTCCATTTCAGTCAAATCAGTTTTATTTTTTTAGCGCCAAATCACAACAAAAGTGATCACATGACACTCTACAAGTAGAGCAGGTCCAGCACCTCAGTCCTACCATCAGTTAACACCCAACAATTCTTCATCAGCAAGCACATCCTGCAACAGTAGTGACTAAAACCTTCTTTTTAACAGGCAGGAACATTGATCAGATCCAGGATCAGTGGGAACTGATGTCTGCTTTGACCCCCTGGTGAAAGAATATGTCCTGTCTTGTCTCCTGTCTTCCTCCATTATCCCCCCCCCAGGGGATATACAGAAGGGAAAAGAGGGAAGAGGTAAAGAAGGAGAGAAAGAGGAAGATAATGATAGACAGAGGAGGACATGAACAGGTGATGCTGAGGCTGGCAGCTGGAGCCTCTTCAGGTCTATAGCCTCCTCCAGCAGCAGCAGCAATCAGGGATCTGGGAGGTGGGGAAGCACAAAGGCTCCAGAGAAGAAGATGAGTTAGTAAAACGAATGAGTCTAGGAAGAAAGAGGAGGAGAGAGAGGCCAAGTGCATCATAGAACATCCCCCAGCAGTCCAAGCCTATAGCAGCATATGTAAGGGCCAGCCTACGCCAGCTCTGACAAGCTGAAGGCTTTGGTTCCAATTCTAGTTTTAGAAATTCTAGGGACCACAAGTGAACCTGCATCCTGGGAACGAAGGGTTCTAGCTGGGTAAGAGGAGAGTAGGAGTTCTGATATGAAGGAGCCTGATTGTTGAGGTCTTTGTATGGTCGAATAATTTTGCATTCTGTTCTGAATTTGACAGGGAGCAAAGAGAGAGAAGCTAATCCAGGAGAGACATGGTCTCTGTCATTACCATTACTTGTTGCACTTTGTAGTTTGGCCTTGGTGTCTCGCAGTCTCTCTGTGTTTCCACAGATCCACCAGAGCTCCAACCGCCACCTGCATCGCCCCCCCACCCCCCTTATTCCCTACTGTTACACCGGCCTGCGCTCCCCTCCCATGAACCAGTCTGCCATCCAGTCCCCCATCAAGCTGGCTTGCCCTCCCTGCCTCCCCTTCCATGAACCAGTCTGCCATCCAGTCCCCCATCAAGCTGGCTTGCTCTCCCTGCCTCCCCTACCAGAAGCTTCCTTCTTCAACTGTTATTAACATTTCCATGTTTCCCACATTCTGCATTGTAAACTGGTTTCTTGTCTGTAACAGCATCTACTGCACGTCTGTCCGTCCTGGGTGAGGGATCTTCCTCTGTTGCTCACCCTGAGGTTTCTCAGATTTTTCCCTGTTAAAAGGGTTTTCTAGGGAGTTTTTCCTCAGTCGATGTGAGGGTCTAAGGGCAGAGGATGTTGTTATGATGCCATGAAGCCCTTTGAGACAAACTGTTTGTGAAAACGGGCTCTACAAATAAAATTGCCTTGCCTTATTTTGAGGTTCGTAGCAACTCTTACTACATGACTGTCAGCATCACTTTGAGGTTAAGAGTTGCTACGAACCTAAAAATGATGCTAACAGTAATGCAGTGATAGTTGCTAATCAACTCAGTGATGCTTACAGTAATGTAGTCAGTGTTTCGAACAACCTCAAAGTGATGCTGAGAGTCATGAAGTAAGAGTTGCTACTAACCTCCAAATAATGCAACAGTAATGTAGTAAAAGTTGCTACGAACCTCCAAATAATGCGACAGTGATGTCGTATGAATTGCTAATGAACTCAAAACGATGCTAACAGTAATGTAGTGATAGTTGCTAATGAACTCAAAATGATGCTAACAGTAATGGAGTGAAAGTTTCGAATAATAATAATAATAATAATAATACATTTTATTTATAAGGCGCCTTTCAAGGCACTCAAGGTCGCCGTACAACAGTTTAAAATAGATAAATGAATAAAAAAAAAACATGCACGATTTAAAAGAACAACAACAGAAGTCCCTAGGAGAGCACAAGAGAGGGCATTCAGCCATATGCCTGTCTAAAAAGGTGAGTTTTAAGATGATTTTTGAAGGTGTCAATGGAGTCAATGTTTTTGATGTCAGGAGGGAGGGAGTTCCAGAGGCGAGGGGCAGAGCAACTGAAGGCTCTAGCCCCCATGGAGGTTAGACGGAAGAAGGGGACATTGAGGCTGATGGAGGAGGAAGACCTGAGAGACCGGGTGGGAATGTTGGTGTGGAGAAGGTCTGACAGGTATGAAGGCGCGAGGTTATGGATGGTTTTGAATGTATGGAGGAGGATCTTGTAGTCAATGCGGTGTTTTATGGGAAGCCAGTGGAGTTGATGTAGAACGGGGGTGATGTGACTGATGACAGGCGTTCTGGTGATGATTCGGGCAGCTGCGTTCTGGACCAATTGAAGCTGATGGAGGAGTTTGTGTGGGAGACCAAAAAGAAGTGAGTTACAATAATCCAGACGGGAGGTGATGAGAGAGTGGACCAGGATTGCAGCGCTGTTGGGAGTGAGAGATGGGGGGTGGGGGACAAATGGAGGTGGACAGCTGGACGTGGGAGGGGTCAGTTGCTGGTGGATGGTGGCTATTTTTGTATTGAAGAAAGACATCAAGGAGTTGCAGTGGTCGGTGGAGTAGAAGTGAGGGGGGAAGGAGTCAGGGGGGCGGAGTGAATTGTTGACCAGTGAAAACAAGGCCCTGGTGTTCCCCGCACCAGCAGTGACTTGTTGTGTGAAATATTGGGATTTGGCGGAGGAGAGTGCGTTTTTATACTGAAGAATGTGGTCATGGAACATCTGTTTGTGGATAGTGAGTCCAGTTTTTATAGAAAGCCGCTCCAGCTGACGTCCTTTGGCTTTCAGTTGACGTAGATGAGGAGAGAACCAGGGGGCGGAGTGGGGAAAGGAAACGGTCCGGATCTTGAGGGGGGCGAGTGTGTTGAGCAGAGTCGGTAGACCATCATTGAAAAGAGAAACCAGTTGATCCGGGGTGGATGGGGGGGTGATGATGGAGAAACTGTCAATGCCTGATTTGAAGTCTGCTATATTAATGTTTTTAATGTTACGGAAGGATATGATACGTGACTGTTTGGTTTTGGAAAGTGTCAGGCTCAGGTTGACTGAGATAAGCATGTGGTCAGACATGCTAGAGCCGAAGGCAACAACAGAGCAGTTGGAAGCAGTGACACCAGAGCAGCACACTAGATCTAAAATATGGCCTTTAGTAGGGGTGGGGAAATCAATGTATTGTTGAAGTCCAAAACTGTCCAGGCAAGAAGTGAAATCTTTAGTGAGAGGGTGATCTGTGTTGTCCATGTGAACATTGAAATCACCTCACAGAATTCTGTTGGGTGAGAGTGAACAGATTTGGGTGAGGAATGTAGTGAAGTCATCAATGAAGACCTTATTTGGTTTAGGTGGGCGGTAGATGTTCACAAGCACAGCGGGGGTGGGTCCATTCAGCTGTAGTGCCACAGACTCGAATGACTGAGAGACAGGCACTGAAACAGACGAGACTTTCCAAGTCTCGCGGTGTATTATCGCGAGACCTCCACCTCTGCCGGTGAGACGGAGTTGACAGGTGTAAACAAACCCATGAGGAGTAGACTTGCAATAGGTCTTGCAATAGTTGTCCCTTGCCAGTGAGGGAACGGATGTTGAATAATCCCAGTTTGACGTCGCAGAGCTGGTTGGAGAAGGCGACGTTAGCCGACCTGGCTAGGCTGGCTAACGCGCTGTGGTCCACCTTCCTACGGGTGTATCTCGGAGGATGGCGGCGGGTGGAGGACCAGATGGAGTTTATGGCGCTGGAGTCATCAACGCTGGCTCCGCGGTGGATGTACCTCCGGTGAGAACGGCGATAGATGTCCGGGAAGTGATGCAGTACAGGTGGAGGAGCAGTTCGGTGGTGTCGGAGTTGGAGGAGCTCCGCGCTCATGTATTGGATCAGGGTTGAAGCAGGGGATATCACGACGGACAGGACAGTCCACCAGAACACAAAGCTCATAGCCAGATTGTAGATCCACATGATGCACGGGCAGATGTCGACAACGTTCACCGAACCACAGTAGCAGAGACCAGGTGAGTGTCACACGTGGACATCCTAAACACGGTATTAACAAACCGATCGAATTGACAGTGGGCCCAGTGTAGAGACCAGCAGTACCGCGTTCGCCCAGATTATGCGATCTGCTACAAACAGTGTGGAAAATCATAACAAATATTAAGAAACAACAACCGGAGAGCAGCGGCAGCTAATCGCGCCAGCGTTCACTCTAACATCCGGGTCCATCCATCCGCCAATCTGCTTCTAGAAGATGGTGCTGACAATGAAACCATGCTCAGGTAGCAGGTTTAGATCTGATACAGGTGCTTCAAGAAGTCCTGAACCTCTGCTCTCAGAGGACAAACTGGTTTGAGGACTCACCTGGTGGTCCAGAGCTTGAGATGAAGCTGCAGCTGCTTCACTAGAGGAACACAGAACATGAAAAAGAAACCAGGATGAGCTTTGAGAAGTTGGTCACACGCAGCGAGGGAGGGGTCTTCCTGAGATGGGAGGAGCTGCTCATCCACCCAGATGGAGAAGCAGTTGATCCTGCTCTTCTGACGCCAGAAGGAAGAGAGTGAGGTGAGCTGACCCTGCTGTCATGGCAACGTGGAAACATTCCACTCCATCAGCGGTGCCTCCATCAGATGCACTCGTCTGTCGGAAGACAGAAGTGAAGACAAAATAATAGAATAAAACAATAAAGTCTACATGAATGGAGTGATGAAATGATCACATGACATCAGCTGAATGTATGATGTCATGCTGCGTCTGTGGTGAGGTCACTGCCAGGAGAGAGAACAAACGACTGATGAGATGGAGAAAACCGACACATGAAACAGGAAATGATGTCACTCACATCAGGCTTTGAGAAATCTGAGTAGTAGAAGTCAGTTTTCTATGGAACGTTTCCAGACAAGAAAAATATCCAACATTCATGGAATCATCTGCTGTTCTCCATTGGGTCACTAGGGGGCAGCACCTACCTGCAACTCCTGTGAGCCCTCAGTCTCACCTCATTTTCAGGCTCCAACTAAAATGAAGCTTCAACTCTTCTGAATCCTCTCCACCTGTCAGATCTGTTTGAAACTTCCAGGTTTGATCAACATCCCAGTCTGAACACATCTGCAGGTCAGCAGTGACCACAGCGCCACCTACTGGCAACAGGAAATGACAGATTTGACACTGAGATGTCCTCATTTAGCCTGTTCATGGTGTCCTGCTCAGATGTGGTCAGACCCACCCTGAGAGTTTGGGGAGAACCCTTGAAGCCTGGGACTTCAGGTCAAACGCTGAGACCACGGCATGATGGAGAGTTCTGATGATTCATCAGCACAATCAGACTCTGAGAACTCCTCCCTCCCTGGTTGATCTGAGTCAAAGTTCCCATGTCTGATCAACTTCCTGTCCTGATGACATCACTACTGCAGGTGAACAGTTAGCATTGCTCTGTTTGATGAAGCTGCGTTCAGGGAATGAGGAAGTTTCCCTTTGTGTCACTGCTTCTCTACTAATCTGATCTCTGATCAGTTCACCAAGAAGAGTCTGAGGTCAGGGGCTTGATGAGTAGAGCTGTTTAGTCAGGAGGAGGCTGCTCTGATTGGTTCCTGACACTGAAACAAGACCTTCATAGATTTATGATGACATCACCAATAGGAGCCTTCCCAGTCTGTCAGGGGGTAGAATTAAGTCAGCACCAATGACATCAGAGTCAGAGTTTAGACATCAGAGACAGACATCAAAGCCTCTCCTATAAAACAAGAAAATAGTGGAATATCTTGGAAACTCTACTGCAATTAATGGTGGGAATCTTTGGACACCTCACGATTCGATTATTAAAATTCAGGGGCTACGATTCAATCACAAAATGATTATTGATGCATCTTTAATTTGTTTATTCATGCACTTTTTCACATTTTTGCAACAAAAATTTTCAAAAAACAATATATTTGGAATAAAAACAAGAGTTGAACTCATTTCTATTGTATTTTATTTTGCTGTTGAAAAAAAACACATTGGTACCTTTTGGGAAGCCTGGAAATGAGAGGAAAACGTAGCTCATTCCCACCTCACCCGTCAAGAGGGTCCCCAGAGACGGAGAGGTGGAGAACTACAGTACTTCTTAACTTCTTCCTGAGCCCTGGCACAGGCAGACCTGCTGGGCTGTTGCACTTGAGCATTAGTAAAGTTCTGCCCCAGCAGGCTCTCCAGCCGAGATGACGACAAAGTCCTTCTTTTGGGAGCTCGGTGGTCCTCCTCCCTCACAGCAGGGTTTGTTCCTGGTCCTCTTGCTCATCTTGCTGTGGGTAACTACACAATGAGAGGAATTGTAGTTCTTTATGATCAGGCTGCACTGACAAGTGGTGAAAGACTCTGCAGCTGCTCCAGGATGCAGCTGCACACATATTGACAGGAAATAGGAAGAGAGACCATATCACCCAGTCTTAGCTTCGCTGCACCGGCTTCCAATAAAATCCATCTTTTCTAGCTCTTAAAGGAAAATTCAGGCACAAAATGAACCTTAGGTGTGTTCTTGTATCATTATTATTATTATTATTGTTATTATTATTGACAATTGCAGGGATTTGGTTATACAGCAAACTGGTTTTCGGTGCATACCGCTAATTATCTCCTAATGCAGGTTGTGGGGGCAGCAGATAAACAGACAAATTAACAATAACATACACTTAAAGCAGCATAAAGCCTCAGTGGTGATAAAGTAGAGCCTTGATGTGGAAACAAAATCACTGAGAACTTTAAGTGTACAGAACGTTTAATACAAGACAAGTCTATAAAAAACAGTTAAAAGGAGTGTGGATGGCTGTTTACACTTTAATTCAGCTGTAGAAGAAGAAGAAGAACTTCACTGTGAAAATTCATCCTGTATGTTACAGCCGGCCCTCCCGGACATCGGAAGTCCAACTAGTCCGTTGCATAGCAACCGTGTATTTGCTTCAGTGGTGCCCAGCAGCAGGCCTGAGCAGGACCACTCTGTCTGTGTAGGAGCAGGCATGGGCAGAATGGGCAAAGAAGTTTTTCCATTGTGTCGTCTCAAGTTTCCTGATCTGAGGAGCTGTAGCAACTAACTCAGCAAAATTAATGTCTCTAAAATGTGTGTTTTCATGTGTGTTCTCATAATTATTTGCTGTGTAAACACATTGTCTACACAGACCATAATCCACTCACTTTCCTTCAGGGTTCAGTGCCAGGGCGTGACAAATGGTTTCTCTCCAGTGTGCAATTTCATGTGTCTTTTCAGATTTCCTTTTTCTGAGAATCTTTTGTCACAAAATGAGCAGGGGAATGGTTTCTCTCCAGTGTGCAATCTCATGTGTTTTTTCAGACTTCCCTGAACAGGGAATCTTTTCCCACAAACTGAGCAGGGGAATGGTTTCTCCCCAATATGTGTTCTCAGGTGTCTTTTCAGACATCCCTTTTCTGAAAATTTTGTGCCACAAACTGAGCAGGGGAATGGTTTCTCTGCAGTATGTGTTCTCATGTGTCTTTTCAGACATCCCTTGTCTGAGAGTCCTTTGCCACAAACCGAGCAGGGGAATGGTTTCTCTCCAGTGTGCATTCTCATGTGTCTTTTCCGATGTCGCTTTTCTGAGAATCTTGTGCCACAAACTGAGCAGGGGAACGGTTTCTCCCCAGTGTGTGTTCTAATGTGTAGAACCAAACTCTTTCTGTAATTAAAACCTTTACTGCATGTTGAGCACCTAAAGGGACGCTCATCCTTACTGACTTCTGTCTGAGATTCAGAAGGACCAAAGTTCACGTTCCTGATGATTTCTGATTCTCTTTCAGTCTTGCTGGCTGGTTCTGGTTCTGGTCCTCCACTCTCTTCTCCATCAGCTTCTGTTTTCAGAGGATGAACTGGGCTGCTGCTCAGAGACTCTTCTTTCAAGTTCTCCTCAGTTAGACTCTGGTGAAGCTGTGGGAACTGAGGTTTCTCTTCGTCCCCTTCACTCTTCACAGGGACCAGAGTGAAGGGGAACGTGGTGATATCAGCCTCCTGCTGCCCTTGAAGCTGCCCTCCCTCCTCACTGGTCCAGAGCTCCTCCCACTCCTCTTTAATGTGGGGGGGCTCTGGGTCCTGCAGCTCAGGGGGAACCTCTTCTTTAATCACCAGCAGCTGCTCCACATCTGCAGGACACAAACAGCAACATCAGAAATCTCTTCATTTGACTCTGAAACAGTGGAGCAACAGACAGAAACAGAAATCAACTAAGATCTGTTATCACGTAACTTCAAACTGAACATACTTGAATGACTGCAGATGTGTATGATGGTGTCTCATTGACTAATAAAAGTAGGGCTGCATTTCAAAATAAGAGCATATTAATATAGCTGTGCATGTTCAAATCAAGTGCTCCATTTCAGAAAAATAACACAAAGGAGCCAAAGCTTGAGTTTCTCTTGTCCTGTCTCACATCTTGACTCAGTCTCAATCTCACAGAGAGGAAATCCCTCAACAGGTGAACCCTTGACTTCCTTCCCCTCTTGTGTTCTGCTCCTCCACTTCTTTGCTCACTGAGAGAATTGAGCTGACAGGATTTTAAACCTGGGCCTGAATGGAGTGGAGGGGCTCATTAGTGAGCCTGGAACGATCCTTAGTTTGATGAAGAGGAGGAGAAACCTGCCTGCAGTGGTTATGAGGAGCCAAACAGGACCAAACACAAAGATACTGGCTGACTCAACTGGACCGGAGACACTTGCTGGCTGGCATTGGCACGATTCTACACTGGATCATCACTTGATAGCCAACCTGGCGAGTCCAAACTCAAAGGAGCAGTTTTTTGAGGCGGTGGCATAAACAGACAGACATCGCCATCGGTCGATGCTGCTGGGAGCGACACAACACCGGTTCTCCTGGTCAGTGTGGGGGGACTCACCTGCTCTGTCCAGCCTGACTCGGGGCTTCAGCACGGCATCGAGCAGCAACCTCTGCCGGCGGTTCTCCCGCTCGTACTCCGCCACGGTTTCCTCCAGCAGAGCCACGATCTGCTCCGCGGCCGCCGCCAGCCGCTCGGTGAGCAGCGCTCTCAGCACCGGGACTCCAGCCGCTGAGTCTCCTTCTCCCAGCTGCAGCAGGAAGTCTTCAGCGGCGGCGAGGATCCGCTCCTGGACCGACACCCGCAGCAGCTGCGCGGCGCACATGTTGAGGTTCTACCGGCGCCACTCAGCCTTCCGGAGACAAAGACCGAGGCCTTCCGCTTCTTTTCTTCTTCTTCTTCTTCAAAACGAGCAGAGTCCAAGCTCTGTTCTCTGTGCCACTCCACACTCGCTAACGTTTCCTTAACTCGCTAACCTGGTAGCAGCGGTAGTGATGAGTCGAGTGATCCAGGACTTCGTTTTGAAAAACGCGTATTGATGACGTACTTAGTGACGTCCAAAGCCTCGCCGACCGGCAGTGACCACGTGACTGACTCAAGACCTGGTTTTCTGGCTTGGCGTGAGATTCCAAACCACTAAAGTCTTATTTATGCTTCTGCGTCGCGTCGACGCGTGGTGACGTCAACGACGAGGACTGTGATTGGTCCGCTCAAAACATCATTTCCGGTTCAGTCGCAGCACAACAACACCGCCATTTTCACAGTTTCTGTGGTGAAAGCTCCAAGAAAAAATGGACCAAGCCGAAGAAAGGAGTATTCTTGGCACTACAAAGACTGACAAATGGCCAACAATTGTTGTCTGTGACCGGAAGAAAACCAAGGAATCCGACAAGAGCCCCTTAAACAATACAAAGACAAAGCCACACCCCCTAGCGGCTTGGCGGTGAATAGCAGAGCAACGCGTTCCCTCGACGCAGAATAAACCAGGCTTTCCAGTCGCAGCTGTCTTACGCCCCCGTGCCAGATAAGGACCCCCATCGGGCTGTGCCACTCTGGAGGGAGCGCGTCTCACAGTCAGTCAGCGGAACCATGCGGATCCGGGCCGGAGCTGTGGGAAGGAGCGCCAATTGTATCGGGTTGTTGTTTTCTGGACTGCAGCAGAACAGGAGCAGCCGGGACTGGAATGTAGAAGTAGGTTATCTTGAAGTTGACTCAGTTATGGTGAACGATATTGTGGTTCAACACTTTCATGAGCTTTAAGGCAAACATATTTCATGAGGAAACAACGCCGGAACTGGACGGATTTCAGCGGCACACAACAACGTATCCGATACACCTCATTGGAAACCTGGTGGTCTCAGACTAAGAAACACCAGTCACCATGAAGAAAGGAACTTTTAGCTGAGCACTCATGTTCTTTTCTGCAGGTTGAATGTGGCATTTGTTGGACAGAAGCGTCTCACCTCAACAAAAGCACCTCTTCAGTGCTGAGGCATGATGGGGCCAGGCATGAGAATGAAGTCCCAGATCCACCAGGATGAACTCAGGTATACAGCCACTCTCCAACTGACTCACAGGTGCTTCATTGATCATTAATTCCTATTCATTTCTTCTCTACTTCATCTTTAACCATCCAGCTTCCAGGAAGCAGATGCTGGATGAGGCTCTGCTGAATTTCATCCTGAAGGACTGCCAGCCCCTCAGCACTGTTGAGAGGGAAGGGTTCAGGGAACTGGTTCAGGTCCTTGAGCCTCATATGTTTGCCAACCAGAAAGGTTTGTGTGGAAATGATCTAAAGCAGTAGTTGATATCTCCAGTTTATTTCATCATGAATTTCAATGTCTTGATTTACTCTGGGCGTCATTTTCAGACCATCAAACAAACGGTGGCCAAAAAGTACCAGGAGGAACGGGAAGGAGTGAAAAAGGAAGTCCAGCTGCCATGTGGACATCTGTGGACATGGAGGCTCCCTTGGCTCTGACCTGTCACTGCATTAGTGAGAATGAATGTGTTGGGAGAGCAAGACTTTCCACAAAGTCACCCTGCTGACAGTTTGGCCCCAGTCCAAAGAGGCATGATGGAGGACTGGGCCATCACCAACAAAGTCAAGTGTCTTGTGAGCGACGCAGCACCAAACATGACAGCATCCACTAGACAGCTCCAAATTCACCACTCAGTCTGCACTGCACATCGTCTGAATCTAGGAGTCAGAAAATCCTGTGATCAGATCCCCACTTCCATCATCAGACACAAAGCCAGGAACACTGTCACATCCTTCAGATCAGCACTACAGCCAAGGAGAAGCTGGCTCAGGTGCAGCAACAGATGGGAGGGCCAACCCTGAAACTCATCAGTGAGGTGCCAACACGCTGGAACAGCACACACAGCTGTCAGGGCTGCATGATGAGAGTGAACCAGTGTGGGAACCTCTGGCCTCTCTAAGACAGATTTGACTCCACTGACAGCTGAGGAGTTCACCACCATAGGAGAAGCACTTCTAGTAAACAGAGGTCATTCTAGTAGCCTGGTCCCTCTGTGGTTGAGCTATAATTGTAGGAAATATGGTCATTATTCAATGGTGACATCTCTCTGCTGAATAATGTAGAACTGAACGGATCCACTGGACCTTCTTTTTACAAACAGCAGCATGCAGCAGCTGTCCTGAGTGGAAAACTGCACATTTCTGTTGGTGAGAGTTCATCAAGTGATGGACTTTGTCTCTCAACAGAAGCTGTGTGGAAAAACCCTGCAGCTACGAGCGCTTCAGATTCTGAGAGTGATTCTTACGCCATTGGCTGGTTTAACCTGGCGTCTGACCGTGGAGGTGGCCGAGAGGAGCGTGACATGGCTGCACAGGTAAATCAACTAAAGCAGTGTTAGTCTTTGGCAGCAGGCCAGGCCGACAAATGCTAATGTCTCTGACTGACTGACTGATGAAGTTGGACCATTGGTCAGCAACAATGATGCATGACCCCAAATAGTGGCCTGGGTCTTGATAGGCTCACGTTAGTGTTAGCATCATTTTGAGTTCATGAGCAACTCTCCCTACATCACTGTAGCATTATTTTGAGGTTTTTAGCAACTCTCACTACATCACTGGAGCATCATTTTGATGTCATGAGCAACTCTGACTACATCACTGTAGCATCATTTTGATGTCATGAGCAACTCTGACTACATCACTGTCAGCATCATTTTGAGGTTTTTAGCAACTCTCACTACATCACTGGAGCATCATTTTGAAATTAGCATTAACTTTCATGACATCACTTTAGCATCATTTTGAGATTAGTAGCAACTCTCATGACATCACTTTTGCATCAGTTTGAGGTTTTAAGCAACCCTCTCTCCATCATTTTGCATCATTTTTAGGTTCGTAGCAACTCTCAATGCATTACTGTCAGCATCATTGTGAGGTTCGTAGCAACTCTCACTACATTTCTGTAGCTTCATTTCTTAGGTTAGCAGCAACTCTCACTACATTTCTGTAGCATAATTTCTTAGGTTAGTAGCAATTCTTACTACATCACTGTAGCATCATTTTGAGGTTCGTAGCAACTCTCACTACATTACTGTAGCATCATTTTGAGGTTTTTACCAACTCTCACTACATCACTGGAGCATCATTTATAGATTAGTAGCAACTCTCACTACATTACTGTAGCAACATTTTGAGGTTTTTACCAACTCTCACTACATCACTGGAGCATCATTTATAGATTAGTAGCAACTCTCACTACATTTCTGTAGCATCATTTCTCAGGTTAGTAGCAATTCTTAATACATCACTAGCATCATTTTGAGGTTTTTAGCAACTCCCACGACATCATTGTAGCATCATTTTGAGGTTTTTGGAAACTCTCATTACATTATTTTAGCATCATTTTTTGATTCGTAGCAACTCAAACTACATCAATATCAGCATCGTTTTGAGGTAAGCAGAAACTCTCACTACATCACTGTTGCATCATTTCTTAGGTTAGTAGCAATTCTTATTACATCACTTTAGCATTATTTTGAGGTGAGTAGCAACTCTCACTACATTGCTTACCATCACTTTTAGGTTTGTAGCAACTCTAACCACATCACTTTAGCATCATTTCTTAGGTTAGTCGCAACTCTCACTACATCACTGTAGCATCGTTTTGAGGATAGGAGCAACTCTCACTGCATCACTAGCTTTATTCTGTGGATAGTTGCAACTCTCACGACATCACTGTAGCATCATTTTGAGGTTTTTAGCAACTCTAACCACATCACTGTAGCATCATTTTGAGGTTTTTAGCAACTCTCACCACATCACTGTAGCATCATTTTGAGGTTTTTAGCAACTCTCACCACATCACTGTAGCATCATTTTGGGATGAGTAGCAAGTCTCACTCCATCACTGTAGCATCATTTTGAGGTTTAAAGCCACTCTCACTACATTACTGTCAGCATCCTTTTGACATTAGTAGAAACTCTCACTACATCACTGTAGCATCATTTTGAGGTTTAAAGCCACTCTCACTACATTACTGTCAGCATCCTTTTGACTTTAGTAGAAACTCTCACTACATCACTGTAGCATCATTTTGAGTTTCGTAGCAACTCTCACAACATCAATATCAGCATCGTTTTGAGGTAAGCAGAAACTCTCACCACATCACGGGAGCATCATTTCTTAGGTTAGTAGCAATTCTTATTACATCACTTTAGCACTATTTTGAGGAAAGTAGCAACTCTCACTACATCACTGGAGCGTCATTTCTTAGTTTAGTAGAAACTAATTACATCACTGTAGCATCATTTTGAGGTTAGTAGCAACTCTCACTACATTACTGTCAGCATCATTTTGAGGTAAGGAGCAACTGTCACTACATCACTGAAGCATCATTTTGAGAGTTTTAGCAAATCTTACTGCATTCCTGTCAACATCATTTTGAGGTAAGGAGCAACTGTCACTACATTACTATAGCATTATTTTAAGGTTTTTAGCAACTCTCATTACATACTGTTAGCATTATTTTGAGGATGGTAGCAACTCTCACCTACATTACTGTCAGCATCATTTTGAGGTTTTTAGCAACTCTCACCACATCACTGTTGCATCATTTCTTAGGTTAGTAGCAACTCTCACCACATCACTGTTGCATCATTTCTTAGGTTAGTAGCAACACTCACCACATCACTGTAAAATAATTTCTGAGGTTAGTAGCAACTCTCATTACATCACTTTAGCATCATTTTGAGTACAGTAGCAACTCTCACTACATTACTGACAGCATCATTTTCAGGTTTTTAGCAACTCTCACAACATCACTGTAGCATAATTTTGAAATTAGTAGCAACTCTCATTACATCACTGTAGTATCTTTTCTTAGGTTCGTAGCAACACTCACCACATCACTTTAGCATCATTTTTAGATGAGTAGCAACTCTCACTACATCACTGTAGCATCATTTCTTAGGTTAGTAGCAACTCTCACACATCACTGTAGCATCATTTCTTAGGTTAGTAGCAACTCTCACCACATCACTGTAGCATCATTTCTTAGGTTAGTAGCAACTCTCACTACATTACTTTAGCATCATTTTTAGATGAGTAGCAACTCTCACAACATCACCTTCGCATCATTTCTTAGGTTAGTAGCAACTCTCACCACATCACTGTAGCATCATTTTGAGATGAGTAGCAACTCTCACCACATCTCTGTTGCATCATTTCTTAGGTTAGTAGCAACTCTCACCACATCACTGTTGCATCATTTCTTAGGTTAGTAGCAACTCTCATTACATCACTTTAGCATCATTTTGAGTAGAGTAGCAACTCTCACTACATTACAGACAGCATCATTTTCAGGTTTTTAGCAACTCTCACTACATCGCTGTAGCATCATTTTGAAATTAGTAGCAACTCTCATTACATCACTGTAGTATCTTTTCTTAGGTTAGAAGCAACTCTCATTGTATCACTTTAGCATCATTTCTTAGGTTAGTAGCAACTCTCATTACATCACTTTAGCATCATTTCTTAGGTTAGTAGCAACTCTCACCACATCACTGTAGCATCATTTTGAGATGAGTAGCAACTCTCACGTACATTACTGACAGCGTCATTTTGAGGTTTTTAGCAACTCTCACTCCATCACTGTAGCATGATTTCTTAGATGAGTAGCAACTCTCACCACATCACTGTAGCATCATTTCTTAGGTTAGTAGCAACGCTCACCACATCACTGTAGCATGATTTCTTAGATTAGTAACAACTCTAATTACATCACTGTAGCATCATTTTGAGGTTTAAATCTCACTACATTTCTGTCAGCACCATTTAAAAGTTTTTCGCAACTCTCACCACATCACTGTAGCATCATTTCTTAGGTTAGTAGCAACTCTCACCACATCACTGTAGCATCATTTCTTAGGTTAGTAGCAACTCTTACTACATCACTGCAGCATCATTTTTAGGTTTTTAGCAAAGCTCACTACATGACTGTCAGGATCATTTTGAGATGAGTAGAAACTATTACTACCTTTCTGTAGCATCAGTTTGAGGTTTTTAGCAACTCACTAGATCACTTCAGGATCATTTTGAGGTTTTTAGCAACTCTCATTGTATCACTTTAGCATCATTTTGAGATTAGTAGCAACTCTCACTACATCACTGTCGCATTGTTTTGAGGATAGTAGCCACTCTCACTTCATTACTGTAGCGTCATTTTGAGGTTTTTAGCAACTCTAACCATATCACTGTAGCATCATTTTGAGGTTTTTAGCAATTCTCACTACATGACTGTCAGCATAATTTAAAATGAGTAGAAAGTATCACTACATAACTGCAGCATTAGTTTGAGGTTTTCAGCAACTCTCACTACATCACGGTAGCATCATTTTGAGGTTTTTAGCAACTCTCATTACATCACTGTAGCATCATTTTGAGATAAGGAGCAACTGTCACTACATCAGTGAAGCATCATTTTGAGAGTTTTAGCAAATCTTACTGCATTTCCTGTCAGCATCATTTTGAGGTAAGGAGCAACTGTCACTACATTACTATAGCATTATTGTAAGGTTTTTAGCAACTCTCATTACATCACTGTTAGCATCATTTTGAGGTTAGTAGCAACTCACTACATCACTGGAGCATCATTTTGAGGTTTTTAGCAACTCTCATCATATCACTGTAGCATCATTTTTAGATTAGTAGCAACTCTCACTACATCACTGTAGCATCATTTTGAGGTCAGTAGCAACTCTCACTACATTACTGTCAGCATCATTTTGAGGTAAGGAGCAACTGTCACTCCACTGAAGCATCATTTTGAGAGTTTTAGCAAATCTTACTGCATTCCTGTCAGCATCATTTTGAGGTAAGGAGCAACTGTCACTACATTACTATAGCATTATTTTAACGTTTTTAGCAACTCTCATTACATACTGTTAGCATTATTTTGAGGATAGTAGCAACTCTCACCTACATTACTGACAGCATCATTTTCAGGTTTTTAGCAACTCTCACTACATCACTGTCGCAAAATTTTGAAATTAGTAGCAACTCTCATTACATCACTGTAGTATCTTTTCTTAGGTTCGTAGCAACTCTCACCACATCACTTTAGCATCATTTTTAGATGAGTAGCAACTCTCACTACATCACTGTAGCATCATTTCTTAGGTTAGTAGCAACTCTCACCACATCTCTGTAGCATCATTTTGAGGTAAGGAGCAACTGTCACTACATCACTGAAGCATCATTTTGAGAGTTTTCGCAAATCTTACTGCATTCCTGTCAGCATCATTTTGAGGTAAGGAGCAACTGTCACTACATTACTATAGCATTATTGTAAGGTTTTTAGCAACTCTCATTACATACTGTTAGCATTATTTTGAGGATAGTAACTCTCACTACATCATTGTATCATCATTTAGAGGTTTTTAGCAACTCACTACATCACTTCAGGATCATTTTTTTAGGTTTTTAGCAACTCTTATGGTATCACTTTAGCATCATTTTGAGGTTAGTAGCAACTCTCACTACATCACTGTTGCATTATTTTGAGGATAGTTGCAACTGTCACTTACATTACTGTCAGCATCATTTTGAGGTTTTTAGCAACCTTAACCACATTACTGTAGCATCATTTCTTAGGTTAGTAGAAACTCTTATTACATCACTGTCAGCATCATTTTGAGGATAGTAGCAATTCTCATTACATCACTGTTAGCATCATTTTGAAGTTAGTAGCAACTCACTACATCACTGGAGCATCATTTTGAGGTTTTTCGCAACTCTCATCATATCACTTTCGCATCATTTTTAGATTAGTAGCAACTCTCACTACATCACTGTAGCATCATTTTGAGGTTAGTAGCAACTCACTACATTACCGTCAGCACCATTTATAGGTAAGGAGCAACTGTCACTACATCACTGAAGCATCATTTTGAGAGTTTTAGCAAATCTTACTGCATTCCTGTCAGCATCATTTTGAGGTAAGGAGCAACTGTCACTATATTACTATAGCATTATTTTAAGGTTTTTTGCAACTCTCATTACATACTGTTCGCATTATTTTGAGGATAGTAGCAACTCTCACGTACATTACTGACGGCATCATTTTGAGGTTTTTAGCAACTCTCACTACATCACTGTAGCATGATTTCTTTGATTAGTAGCAACTCTCACCACATCACTGCAGCATCATTTCTTAGTTTAGTAGCAACTCTCACCACATCACTGTAGCATGATTTCTTAGGTTAGTAGCAACTCTTACTACATCACTGTATTATCATTTTTAGGTTTTTAGCAACGCTCACTACATGACTGTCAGGATCATTTTGAGATGAGTAGAAACTATCACTACCTTTCTGTAGCATCAGTTTGAGGTTTTTAGCAACTCACTAGATCACTTCAGGATCATTTTGGGGTTTTTAGCAACTCTCATT
Source organism: Aulostomus chinensis (assembly GCF_037954235.1). Lineage (NCBI taxonomy): Eukaryota > Metazoa > Chordata > Actinopteri > Syngnathiformes > Aulostomidae > Aulostomus > Aulostomus chinensis. Next base: position 56,072,028 of record NC_141320.1, on the reverse strand, counting down.
GTATCACTTTAGCATCATTTTGAGATTAGTAGCAACTCTCACTACATCACTGTGGCATTGTTTTGAGGATAGTAGCCACTCTCACTTCATTACTGGAGCGTCATTTTGAGGTTTTTAGCAACTCTAACCACATTACTGTAGCATCATTTCTTAGGTTAGGAGCAACTCTATTTACATCACTGTCAGCATCATTTTGAGGATAGTAGCAACTGTCATTACATCACTGTTAGCATCATTTTGAGGTTAGTAGCAACTCACTACATCACTGGAGCATCATTTTGAGATTAGTAGCAACTCTCACCACATCACTGTTGCATCATTTCTTAGGTTCGTAGCAACTGTCACCACATCACTGTTGCATCATTTCTTAAGTTCGCAGCAACTCTCATTATATCACTGTAGCATCATTTTGAGTTCATGAGCAGTTCTTATGACATCACTGTAGCATTGTTTTGAGGATAGTAGCAACTCTCACTTACATTACTGTCAGCATCATTTTGAGGTTTTTAAGCAACTCTAACCACATCATTGTAGCATCATTTCTTAGGTTAGTAGCAACTCTCATTACATCACTGTTAGCATCATTTTGAGGATAGGAGCAACTCTAACTACATCACTCCAGCATCATTTTGAGGTTTTAAGGAACTCTAACCACATCATTGTAGCATTATTTTTAGTTTCGCAGCAACTCTCACTACATCACTGGAGCATCATTTCTTAGGTTAGTAGCAACTCTCATTTCATCACTGTGGCATCATTTTGAAATGAGTGGCAACTCTCCCTACATCACTGTAGCATCATTTTGATATGAGTAGCAACTCTTACTACATCACTGTAGCATCATTTCTTAGGTTAGTAGCAACTGTCATTACATCACTGTGAGCATCATTTTGAGATTAATAGCAACTCTCATGACATCACTTTAGCATCATTTTTAGATTAGCACCAACTCGAACCACATCACTGGAGCATCATTGCTTAGGTTCGTAGCAACTCTCATGACATCACTTTAGCATCATTTCTTAGATTAGTAGCAACTCCCATTCCTTCACTTTCGCATCATTTTGAGGTTTGTAGCAACTCTCACGACATCACTTTAGCATCATTTTGAGGTTCGTAGCAACTCTCACGACATCACTGGAGCATCATTGTGAGGTTTTATGCAACTCTCACGACATCACTGTAGCATCATTTTGAGCATCGTAGCAACTCTCACCACATCATTGTAGCATCATTTTGAGCATCGTAGCAACTCTCACCACATCACTGTAGCATCATTTCTTTGGTTAGTAGAAACTCTCATTACATCACTGTCAGCATCATTTTGAGGTTTTTAGCAACTCTCACCACATCACTGGAGCATCATTTTTAGATTTTTAGCAACTCTTACTACATCACTGTAGCATCATTTTCAGATTAGTTGAAACTCTCACTACATCACTGTAGCATCATTTCTTAGATTAGTAGCAACTCTCACTACATCACTGGCCATCATTTCTTAGATTAGTAGCAATTCTTATTACATCACTGTAGCATCATTTTGAGGTTTTTCGCAACTCTCACCACATCACTGTTGCATCATTTGATAGGTTAGTAGTAACTCACACTACATTACTGACAGCATCTTATTGGGGTTTTTAGCAACTATTACTACATCACGTAGCCTCATTTTAGGTTAGTCGCAACTCTCTCTACATTCCTGACAATATCATTGTGGGGTTTTTTAGCAACTCTTATTACATCACTGCAGCATCATTTAAGGTTTGTAGCAACTCTCACTACATCACTGTAGCATCATTTTGACGTTTGTAGCAACTCTTACTACATCACTGTCGCATCATTTTATCCTTGAGATTGGGGACCAATAATTTTTATGTCCATTTTGGGGACATGTAATGTACACAGACACACAGATTTATGAAAGTCACTTTCAGGTGCCTGAAATTCCTTTGGGGACTAAAGTCTAGAAAAGTAATTTGAACATTTGTGTGTACTTTGTTTTGTGATGATAAGATTTACACCGACCAAGTCAGCCATATTGGCACCACAATCCAATTGGCATGTCAATAAGCATCACCCAATAAACCAGGTCTTCTGTCTAAATGTATGTCACTGAAACATACTGTATTGTATTGCCTCACACTTACAGCATACAAGGATGCATGGCGTGGGTGGAACTGCCTGAATCTCTTCTGTAATGGAAGTTTGGTCAACCGTGTGGAACATTCCTGCACGATCCCCTTTGAGTGTGAAAGTAGCATCAACACAGCACCACGTGGTCCACCAGCAGCTTGGATTTCTGCTCCTTGTCTTGTAGTTCCACTTGACTTCTCCAAGGGAAGAGACTGCAAATAGTCAAGAACTCTGGGAAATTTGGTGGCTGTGGCCTCCTCAAATTCCACATTGATGTGGACACCAGTTCAAAGTTTGAAGTGCAGTTATCAACTCTGCACTGAAGTTGTTTCGTTAAAGGATAAATGATTTCCATTGTCCAATGATTTTTTTACATTCCAATCCTCTAAAGTGATGGACTGATACTGTAAATATGCAGAAATTCTCTATTGTTCAAAGTACAGATTCTGTGTTTATACATTGTCATAGTTTTTGTACTTGGAGAAACCAGAATCTAACAGGAAATCACTGTAGAAAGTTGGCTCAGTTTCATAAAGTAACAACTAAATAGCTTCAATTGACAGTGATTGACCTTAAACTTGGCTTTTTTGATGGACTATGCTTGCTTTTCCACTGTCAAATGAACTTTTTTAATGGGAAATTCCTGCTCATAGACTGGTTTGTTTCATAAATGAACCAGTAAGAGCCCTGAACTTAGAGAAGAACCTGAAAGGTCCTTGTTCTTCATGTTTTTTTACGTGATGGGCCTGTTTTCCTGCAGTTGAATGCACATTTATCAACACTAAATGGACTGTACTTTCATCAGTTTGGACTGTGAAACCTTCTGTGTATTTTTACAGTTTATTCCATGTAATTTTTTGGAACAGTTAATTACTGTAATTTGACAGTGTTCGTCTGGAAACTCTGCTGTCAGACTTTTTACTGTTTTTTTTACAGTTTTTTTTCTTGACAGTGTTCACAGAGGTCTGGTGGTTGAGCCGGGGCATTTTTACAAGCTGCTACCCAAAATGAACGCATTTCTTCATTCAAAAGACAAAATGGTCCCAGAGCTGATTGACCCAGAATGGAAATGGCACCTCGCATTTTGTGTCTGTGTCCCACAACATTGTGTGTGATTGACAGGTCAACTGTCTGCCAGACAGAGTCCCGCCCCCACACAGCTGAGAAACGCAGCTCTCAGCAGCTGCCTCAGTCACACAGAAGATAGACGCGTTTCCTGGTTGGCGAGTGCAGACACAACTTCTCTGAGTGCAGGATTCACTTCTCTCATTGCTGTTTGTTCACTCTTGAGGTTTTATTCCTCCACCAACCTGCTTCTGTCTGGAAAGAAACAAATAACTGGAGTGCTGCACATCAACAGACTTGGAGTTTGGACACGGACGAATGAAGTTTGGCTTTTTGTTTCTTCCATCAGATCAGAGCTGATTGGAAAAAACAATCAGGTGGTTTATTAAACCAGCAGTGAGCTGGACTTCAGCCCAGGTCCACAGTCCCACTGTCAGTTCACTTCAACATGAAAGAACAAAATCCAACCCTCACATGGCCTGGAAATAAATAGCAATTACATTACAACCCCTTTATTTCTCTCCTGTTCAGGTCCAGTTGGACTCATTCATCTCTATTTGGTAGGATTTCACTTCATGAGTTCAGAAGCATCTTCACATGAGACGCTGGTTCCTCACATTGATTGATCGTTGAATTCTGTCTTTGATCTCTGCATTCTGTGTTTGATGTCTGAATTCAGTCTCTGATCTCTGGGTTCTGAGCATTGATCTCTGACTGATTCTAAACTCATCAAAGGATCACATCAGCATCTTGGTCCAGACTCCAGATGGTGATTTTACCAAGTTCACCACAGTCCTTGTTGCTGTCTGCTGTTGGGTCACAGCAAAGTAAGGAAACAGCCTGACGGTCCTCAGGAGGAAATTCAACAGCCTCCAAAGATGGAGGTGAATCTAGACCTGCTCATGTTTGCTGTCCTTGATGAACTTGGGCGGTACTCTGGTGCTGGGATGAGGTCATGGAGCTGATCTGGGAGCAGTCCTGATGTTAAATGCTGTGATGAAGTACAGTGTGGAGGCAAAATGGACAAAATGGGTCAACATCAAATAAAGTTGTAAACCTGTTTGAAGTCTTATTTTGTGTCTGATGGACATTTTTGAAATCACTAATGATTTTTTGACTGAACGTCCTGGATCCTGTGGTGTCTGATGAGGAGACAACTTGAGTACAGAGTTGGAGAAGAGGGTTTTTGGAGGGGAGATGATTTTTGCAGTGCTACAAGTCAATAAAATGTCATCATGTTTCAAAATGTCCTCACTAAGATGGTTATTAGTCCCTCATTCTCAGCTGCTACAGCCTAAAAAGAAGACCTTTGACTGGTGGATCTAACAAAGATCAGATGTTGTCTCCTCTCGAACATTAACAGCTTAATGTTGTGGGCAGGACTCCTACCTGAGCAGGGAGACCCCAATGGATTTCTAGTCCTGATAGGGAGAGGGAGCCTCTGGGTGGGGAACCTGATAGGGAGTGGGACGATCCGCCCATTGTGGGTGATTGACAGAGCAGGTTTGATCTATGTTTTCATTTCAAAAGTAATTTTGAATATCTGTGGAAAGTTCGCCCACCTTGAACATGTAGAAGATGTCTTCTGATAGTTAATCGACTGTTGTCACATTTAAGGATCACTTTAGCAGATAAGATGAAGGCTACACAGGACCAGCTGGAGATGCCGGGGATTGAACCCAGGGCCGCATACATGCTCAGCATGCGCTCTACCACTGAGCTACATCCCCTCTGGTAGAGTCACTGTTTAACTGATGCAGCAACACAAACACAGACACAACATTCATTTTCTTCATTTTAGGGAGTAAAGGATCTCAGCCTGTGATCTCAAAGGCTCTGTGATCTCTGTCATTTCACTGTGATGTCAGCCCACACAGCCTTAAGGCATGTTCACATCAATCGTGACACAAATTTTTCGTGCAACAAGTTCACATGTAAAGTCCATGTAGAGAGCTGAACCCGTGTGTGTGTACTCGCCGGGAACGTGAGTGACGCGTATTCATGCATTTGAAAATATTCAACTTTTGTGACAAATTCTCAGGACAATGAGTCCAGAGAGCCGGTCAGTGTTGAGATTCCCCTGGCGTAGGGGAAGTCATGTCAACGGTCCTGGAGCCTGGAGTTGGTGTCGGTCCTTGATATTCTGGCACCGATCCTCACAAACAGGTCATCGAACAGGAACCTCGTCAGCCAGAAGTACCGCTGGAAACGGCCGTCGTCCAGGCGCAGTTCTTGGAGAAAGTGAGTTAAGAAGTTTAGAGGTCCAAGAAGCTTCTTCAGTTCAAAACTTGCCTTTAACCTTCAGTCTAGCGCTGTTCCAGCATTGGATGAAAGAGACTGGTGCTCTCATCTTCTTCAACATTGACTTGTTCTATCAGGACAAGAGAATCTGAGCTTGGATGTCATTTAGAAGTCAAAGGCTTGTTCAACTGGTAAACATCAGCTGGTGTTCACTCTGATGATGTAGCGATGGTCTGGATTCTTCCTTCTGGAGCACCAAGCTGCTGGGAAGAAGCCTGATGATGTCAGAGTTGTGTTCAGTGGCTCCTGCTGGGTCCATTTCTGACAACTGGGCTCCAAAGAGTTCAGCTGTTTAAAAGGCTCAGAAAAAGCAGCACCTCATGGTGGTCAGGAGACGAGGTGGCCGAGTGGTTAAGGTGATGGACTGCTGATCCATTGAGTTCTGCAGGTGTGGGTTCCAATCCCATCCTCGTCGTAGGAGACTTTAGTTTCTGCTCCTTGATTCTGGAACGACTCTGAACTGTGAGGCTTTCCAAGAGGAGATTCCTGCAGCACCAGAGAGCTGCAGTTCCCTACAACACCACCTGTTGAGTTGGGTGGGAGCAAAATACTTTCTAACTATAGTATTCAAGGTTTATTATGATTCCACCAGAATACTTTCTAATTTATAGTTTTAAAGGTTCGTTCCACCAAAATACTTTCTAATTTATAGTTTTAACGGTTCATTCCACCAAAGTACTGCTTCCTGTCCAACTTCTCAGTTTTAAAGGTTCATTCAGTTGAGGGCTCCTGGTTCTGTGTGAGGGGTTGAGGGTCGATATGGGATGATGAGGAAGATTTCATGTCACGATGGTCCTGCTAAAGTAACTGAGTCACGATATCAAACAATGTCATCAAAATATGCTTGAACTCTTAAAATGGCAATAAAATCTACGGAATCGTTTTTCCACAAACACTTTTATTGTGTTTTTGTGAGCATCATTTTTCAAACATGATAACATAAACTTTAAAAAGGGTCCATTCACTAACACTCTTACTTGAAGGTAGTCACTGATATCAGTAAATAGCAGATAAAGATTTGTGTTCATGTTTTAATTCTCTACTCTGACCTGTGCTGAGACACTGGACCAGAGAGGAAGACCTGCTCAGCCTCCTGCATGGACCAATTCTGCAGCTCAGTCAGGCCGTCCATGATGGCCTTCCAAAAGAGAGTAGTTCCTTCAAAATATATCATTTAAATATACCATTCTACTACTACAGAACAGCAAGCCATTCTACACAGGTCCATACACCAGTAGCACCATGGTAGGCATGCTGTTTCTATAGGCTTTGAAAGTCCAGGAACTGGGACACACCAAAATATATCCATGGTGAGGCCTGCCTCAGGAACTAGAACACCAAAGATGAACTGCACTCATCCGTGAAGCTCAGTTGTGTTGGTGTTCTATGAAGTCCTGCCTTCAGAAAGGCACCAAGGATGTCCTGTTGGTCCTCACTGTCCAGGTAGACAGGCTCAGGAAGAGGACTTGGGACAGAACCACTTAGGCTACCTGTTGAGTGAACCCTGACCCTACGGGCCAACCAAGGGACAGAAACACTTACTTTGTGCCCCATGGTATTAGTCTCACTTTAACCAATGTCTCACAATACCCCACTCTCCCCTACACAAACACACACACACACACACACACACACACACACACATACATATATAAATCACACAACTAAAATACTGTACAAATACATATTTATTTTTAAGAATCAATGTATTACAAGTACTTTCAGTAAAAAACTAACCAAAATGTTCTTAAAAAAACAAAACAAAAATGTTCTTAGCAAAAACCTCTTCACCGTGTGTGTACCGCACATCTGTAAAGTGAGTGTGTGAGAGTGTGTGAGCGTAAGTGTGTAACAGTCAGTGAGCGTGACAAGAACTCCTGAAACGCTTCATCAAAGTGCTTTCAAATCTTGTTCAACTGCAACATTCATCCATTCAAACCTGACCTCATCGGTTTGGCATTGTGAAGTTTGTCACTTCAAATCTTCATTCAAGACAATTTCACCTTTAATGCATGGACTTTGGGGGACAGTTGAAGTCCATCCAGATCCAAGAGAAGTTTTTGAAACACTTCAGAAGTGTAGCACAGTCGTGGGGGACATGCGAGGTTGAGGGCACCCATCAGTCCCATTAGCAGTGTACGGACCTGGGCAGCATTCCTGCATGTAGGCAAAGTCAGAGTAGTCAAAATAGTACATCCAACTCTGTAGCGCCACCTAAGTAGAATACCAATGTTTGAGATCCTGCTTGTTCAGCATGAATGTTCCAGCAGTGGTCACCTACCTGTGTACTTTCCAACAGTCACCAGTCGCTCTTGGTGCCACCCCTGCTTGCGCCAGTGTCTCCAACAGTGTCTCCAACAGTGTCTCAGCAGCGCCCGTGATCTTAGCAGGACTGATGAGCCTGTGGTTCAGGAACAGGTCCTTTCTAATTGTGCAGATGAGGTTTCTGTTCCAAAGCCTGGATCGTATGTTTTCATGATCTCTTTCAAAATAGTCATCAGGTATTTCCTCCCCACGTGTGGTTGCTCTCACATGAATGCTTCATCACCAGTCATCAGTCCACTGTGTGTTCATGGCAGCATTGAGCAGCAGTCAGACAACAGTTCTTAGACGCTCCATGAGTTTGGCTGAAAGTTCCCGATCCATGAACCCGTCTTCATGATCCAGGTATGGTCCTGCACACCCTGAAGCTTCCTCTGGTGGAGATTCCAGCTGCCTGGCCTCCATCTCTGAATACACTCGCTGGCCCTCAGCTTGTTTTGTTCCATACAGTCAAAAAGAAGCAGAAATAACATCACCATTAAACAGAGGTCAAACAGCCAGAGCAGCTCAAAGGCAGGGTTGGGGTTCCTCACCCCTCCTCCCCTAAAACAAAAGGCACGTGGTCAATCTGGGTGTTTGAAAGCAAAGGTCATGGGCTAGAAGTTTTAGTGGTTTACTCAATCAAATATTTATTTGTTAATGATATGATCATACAGAGAGGCTCACCGGACTTTTCCTCAACAAAAAAAGGTTTCAAATGTTGAAAAGCACACTCGTAATTTATCATTGCATCAGTTAAAGACAACAATACATAAAGAAATTGCTTACCGTTGCAATCGGCCATTTTCCAAAAAACAAAGACTTCTCTCCTGGTGAAAAGAAATGAAGAGTCGTACGGTCCTCTGAGGTCCTGTTGTGTCTTTTGGTCAGAGACAAACAAAGTGTGTGCCAAGTCGGCTGTGATGAATCTCCCAGTAAACCAGGGTTTGGGTTCCCCACACCTTCCTCCCCTCAAACAGAAGGCCAGACGTGTGACTTGGAACACCAAACAGGACCAATGGTCTGTTTGAGGCTTGAGGGAGGACATGTCTGTCTTCTTGCAGTAGTTACTTTCCCTGGTGAGTAGTTACTTTCAGAGTGGAGTAACTCAGGTACTATCTCAGTTACATTTTGGCAGAGGTAACTAGTAACTATAACTACCTACTTTTGCAAAGTCCCGTGCCAGACACTGAACATGAGACACTTGCGGTCTCTTGGTGTGACAATCAGCCGCTCTGTGACAGCAGTGGAGACACCAGCAGACAGGGCGGAACCAACTGGAGCAGAGGAGGAGGAAGTAGCCCCACTAGAGCCCTCCCTCCCTCTCAATCTTTCTCTCTCTCTCTCTCTCTCTTTTGTCTTTTCTTCTATTTATTTGCCTTCTGCTGTCTGTCCTTTCCTGCTCTCGTTTAAAAACCAGCCGCAGCAGACGTCCGTTCCCATGATGAAAATGATTGTAAAAGATAGATTTGTTTTCCTCTTTAAGTTTCGAAGCATTTTCAGATTCATGAAAAGATCATCAATCAGTGTCGTATTTCAGACAGACTTCTGGTCCGTGAGGACGAGGAATCCAGCACAGATCCACAGAACTCCAACTCCCATCTTTGATGATTCCTTCTCAGTCTGTAGGGTGGAGAGATCCTCCTGAGTCAACGAGCCCTTTTAGGATCCACCTCCATTTATGGATGGAATTTATACAGCATCCACTCACCAGTAGAGTCTGATATTCAACAATACAGATTCCCAAGTCACCGTCCAACACTGGCTGGAGCAGCAGAGCTGGCAAAATGTCATCTTTTCTGTCATTGTTTCAAAATGTCCTCACTAAGATGGTTATTAATTCCTCATTCTCAGCTGCTGCAGCCTTTAAAGAAAACCTTTGACTGGTGGCTCTAACAAAGATCAGATGTTGTCTCCTCTAGAACATCAAAACGATAATAATAAAGATAAGAATAAAGATAATTTGGTGAATTTCAGTCTCCTAAAAATGTGTGTGAATGTGGTTGTTGTGGCCGAGTGGTGAAGGCGATGGACTTGAAATCCATTGGGGTCTCCCTGCGTAGGTTCCAGTCCTGCCAACAACGTTCAACTGTTGATGGTCCATATCAGACCTCTGCAATTCACCGCCAAGCCGCTAGGGGGTTTGTCTTTGTATTGTTTACGGGGCTCTTGTCGGATTCCTTGGTTTTCTTCCGGTCACAGACAACAATTGTTGGCCATTTGTCAGTCTTTGTAGTGCCAAGAATAATCCTTTCTTCGGCTTGGTCCATTTTTTTCTTGGAGCCATAACCACAGAAACTGTGAAAATGGCGGTGTTGTTGTGCTGCGACTGAACCGGAAATGACGTTTTGAGCGGACCAATCACAGTCCTCGACGTTGACGTCACCACGCGTCGACGCGACACGGAGGCAGGATTTTGTTGGGGTTTGCGTCGACGCGACGCAGAAGCATAAATCAGGCTTTAGTGGTTTCGAATCTCACGCCAAGCCAGGGAACCAGGGCTTGAATCTGTCACGTGGTCACTGCCGGTCGGCGAGGCTTTGGACGTCACTAAGTACGGCATCAATACGCGTTTTTCGAAACGAAATCCTGGATCACTCGACTCATCACTACCGCTGCTACCAGGTTAGCGAGTTAAGGAAACGTTAGCAAGTCTGGAGTGGCACAGAGAACAGAGCTTGGACTCTGCTCGTTTTGAAGAAGAAGAAGAAGAAAAGAAGCGGAAGGCCTCGGTCTTTGTCTCCTGAAGGCTGAGTGGCGCCGGTAGAACCTCAACATGTGCGCCGCGCAGCTGCTGCGGGTGTCGGTCCAGGAGCGGATCCTCGCCGCCGCTGAAGACTTCCTGCTGCAGCTGGGAGAAGGAGACTCAGCGGCTGGAGTCCCGGTGCTGAGAGCGCTGCTCACCGAGCGGCTGGCGGCGGCCGCGGAGCAGATCGTGGCTCTGCTGGAGGAAACCGTGGCGGAGTACGAGCGGGAGAACCGCCGGCAGAGGTTGCTGCTCGATGCCGTGCTGAAGCCCCGAGTCAGGCTGGACAGAGCAGGTGAGTCCCCCAGGGACCTGCTGGGCCCCTCATTCAGCCAGGAAGTGGAGCTGCAGCAGGGCCGGTTCTAGATGGCATTTGTAAGGGGGCACATGGTGGCGACTGAGGCGGGAAAGGGTGTGATGGTGTTGGGGGGGGGGGGGTAAGTGGGTCTCTGGATCACTGTTGTTGTCATGTAATTGGATTGCACTTTGTCAGACCTTCACCCTCAGACCGGTCCAACCTGGTCCCACATGAAGGCTAAAGCCCAGTTCACTCCAAGATTTTAGGCGTCAGTGACTTCCCTCCCCCAATCAGGCTGAGGCATTCATGACCACCACACTACAGTAATGAGGGTGAACAGATCCAAGACAGTGGACTGGGAGGTCACATGTGATGTGGGCCAAAAAAAAGGACACCCAGCACTGCTGGATATCAGGACTTGTGGCAGTGACTCAAACGGAGCTGCAGCCAATGACAGCAGACATGGGAGCTCTGGCAGTGGGGGAGTGACGCAGAGCCAACAACAACAATGAGGAGGGGCATGGATTCTATGAAGGGTTCACCACATCCTTGGACACAGGATTTTTGGCTCCATGGTAGCGCACTAAGGACCTGGAGGGCTGCGTTCTGCTCCGCCTCCATGTTTACAATGAAAGGGGCGTGCGCTGCATCCAAGACTTTCCTGGCCAGCTGTGCAGTTGGCCACGCCTCCTGACGGGGAAAATCCTGTAGTCTGAACACTCCTGTGCGCCAACAAATCTTGTTGTGTGAACAGCAGCCTGATTGAGCGTCGATGGTGTGAACAGCAGGGCCTGTCGCTAACAAAAAGTAGCGTAGTTTGAACAGGGTTTTAGCTTCTGCTGGTGGAACTCTGAGGGTCCCTGAGGTCCCAAACCCCTGACCAGGAGGAGGTGGCAGTCCCTCGGGGCCAAATGAAAAAGAAAACTAAAAATATATCTCTCATCAGATGACAACAACTAAGTCTTGACATCTGCCTTCATTGGATGGCCTGCATCAAATATATTCAAACCAACAAGAACACTCGTCACTGTTGCCAATAGCAACAAAACTAAAAAGGGTCGGCCAGGTTCTTAAAGAGAAATCCCTTCACCAAGTCTTGAAAACCAAAACTGATCACTAGAAAGTAAATCAATAACATAGAACATCCATCCAGATCTTGAGAACCAACAACAGAAATGATCTTAACTGGACGGTCCAATTCTGAGATCAACTTACAAAATAAAGTCAGAATTATAAGAGCTCTCAATATAGCCGATATTTACCAAACTGAAGGGTTGGCGTTGTGTTAAACCTCTTTTTTGCAGAGCCGGAAAACCTGGAGAGAACCCACGTAGGAACAGGGAGAACATGCAGACTCACACAGAAAGATCCTGTGCCTGAGCAGGGGCTAGAACCCAGAACCTTGTTGCTGTGAGGCGACAGGCTGAACCACTGCACCACCGTTCCTCCTATAATGGAAACTATACAGGCCTATTAAAAAAATCTTTTTGTTCACTGCCCAGCTGGCCTGGGCTGGACCGGCCATCAAGAATTGTCCCACTTTTCCCAGTGGAGAGGACATCCCTGGATCCCACACACTGACCGGGACACTGGGAGGCGGTACTCCTGCTAATGCTAGCCAGCAAGTGTCTCCGGTCTTGTTGTGTCCATAATCTGGGTCCTTGTGTTCTGACTGAGCAGGAGTGGAACAACATGGAAGTGTTTAATAGTGTTTTTAGAACCGTGAAACCTCACCAGGCTCAGGACCTGCTGGGTGCCATCTTGGCTGCTTCCTAATCAACATGTAGGTGGCGCCGTCAGGTTTCTGGGATGCATCCCTGTCGCCGCCATCTTGCTGAGACCCTTGAACCTGTTCACTGGATTGCTACTGCTTTTGGGTATTTGTGTGGAAGAGAAACACCAATACTAAGTAACAGGGGTGGAATCTTTGACTCTCTCACGATTCGATTCTGATTTTTGTCCAGTTTGCTGACTGGTCGTCAGTAGCAGGACGTCTCTTTTCATTGAGTTGATTTCTGTTTCTGTCTGTTGCTCCACTGTTTCAGAGTCAAATGAAGAGATTTCTGATGTTGCTGTTTGTGTCCTGCAGATGTGGAGCAGCTGCTGGTGATTAAAGAAGAGGTTCCCCCTGAGCTGCAGGACCCAGAGCCCCCCCACATTAAAGAGGAGTGGGAGGAGCTCTGGACCAGTGAGGAGGGAGGGCAGCTTCAAGGGCAGGAGGAGGCTGATATCACCACGTTCCCCTTCACTCTGGTCCCTGTGAAGAGTGAAGAGGACGAAGAGAAACCTCAGTTCCCACAGCTTCATCAGAGTCTAACTGAGGAGAACTTGAAAGAAGAGTCTCTGAGCAGCAGCCCAGTTCATCCTCTGAAAACAGAAGCTGATGGAGAAGAGTGTGGAGGACCAGAACCAGAACCAGCCAGCAAGGTAGATCCAGATCCACTTGTACAACCCCAGACTGAAGACCAGATGTCAGACTCTTCTGAAGCTGAGACTGAAATCAGTGAGGATGATTGGGTCAGACCTGATAACACGGCCTCCTCTAAACACAAGGAACCCTTTGGCTCAAGGAGGAATTTGCTTCAGAAATTGAGCCCAGGACAGGAAGGGACTCATTGCAGTTCAAAAGATCAAAAAGTACAGACTGAAAGAGAATCAGAAATCATCAGGAACGTGACCTTTGGTCCTTCTGAATCTGAGACAGAAGTCAGTGAGGATGAGCATCCTTTTAGGTGCTCAACATGCAGTAAAGTTTTTAGATTTAGAAGTGGTTTAGGTACACACATGAGAACACACAGTGGGGAGAAACCATTCCCCTGCTCAGTTTGTGGCAAAAGATTCACAGTCAAGGGACATCTGAAAAAACACATGAGAACACACACAGGGGAGAAACCGTTCCGTTGCTCAGTTTGTGACAAAAGATTCTCAGTTAGTGAACGTCTGAAAACACACATGAGGACACATACTGGGGAGAAACCATTCCACTGCTCAGTGTGTGGCAAAAGTTTTTCAGTTAGGGAACGTCTGAAAACACACGAGGACACATACTGGGGAGAAACCATTCCCCTGCTCAGTTTGTAGCAAAAGATTCTCTGTAAAGGGACATCTGAAATCACACATGAGAACACACACTGGTGAGAAACCATTCTCCTGCTCAGTTTGTGGAAAAAGATGTTCACAAAAGGGAAATCTAGCATCTCACATGAGAATGCACACTGGGGAGAAACCATTCTCCTGCTCAATTTGCAGCAAAAAATATACAGACAATGGAAATCTCAAAAGACACATGAGAACACACAATGGGGAGAAACCATTAGCCCCGCCCTGTCTCTAAAGTTGATCAAGAGTATCCAGATAATGTCTCTAGCATGTCTTTGGGTTGTGGGAGGCAGCCTGCTGAAAATGACACTGCAGGAGCCTTTGGTGAAGTACCTTTTTGTAGTAGTACACATGCAGTATATGCTAAGTACAGGCACCCACACAGACACAGTGGTCCGGCTCAGGCAGAATGCGTTGCCGCTGGGCACTAGTGAAACAAATATGCGGTTGCTATGTGACGGATTGGTTGGATTTCTGATGTATCAGGACCAGGACTGACGTTAGTCCCTGACCACCCGGGAGTAACACACAGGATTAATTTTTTTACAGTGAAGGTCTTCTTCTTCTACAGGTGAATTAAAGTGTAACAGCTGTCCACACACCTTATAACTGTCCTTATAACTCCGTCATGTAATAAACTTTCTGTACTCTTTCAAAGTTCTCAGTGCTTTTGTTGACATGTAGAGGCCCTACTTGATCACCACAGAGGTGTTCTGCTATTTTGAGTGGATGTTATTGTTATGATTTTTCTGCTTATCTGCTGCCCCCACGACCTGCGTTGGGAGCTAATTAGTAGTATGCACCACAACTGGGTTCCATTTGCAGTCGTTTGAAATAATAAAAACACAAGAACACACCTGAGGTTCCTTTTTAGCTGGAATTTTCCTTTAGGAGCTTTAAGAGTGAGGAGAAGGATTTTGAACTCTGTTCTGGATTGGTGATGTGGTCTCTCCTCCTAGTTCCTGTCCATGCACATGCAGCTGCATTCTGGAGCAGCTGCAGTCTTGAAGGGGAGGTTCACTTTTTTGGACCTTTGGCCTTCCCAGCTCACCCAGGGTGCTACCAGCAACTGGAGACAGTTTTGGACCCATTGGGTCTGGTCCTGCTGACGTTATCTGCAATTCTAGTGCTGGCGTGAGTTGTTGATAGAATCATTATGGATCAAAAACTTTTCCTAAGTCGCGTTTCTTTTTGTGGGTCAAACCTCAGATCACAGGCGTAATTTTACCTCTCCTCTAGTCAATAGTAGTGGACTGAAGTTACAGCTTACACACAAATATCCAGTCATTTCTACCAGTGCTGTCTCTGTGCTGGGCTGGGCTCTAAAACCAGACTAAAACCCTCAAATCAACTCTTGTTATGGAGGAAGTCACTCAGCTGATTAGCAGCTGCTTTCTCCAGGATTTTAGAGAGGAGGGGAGGTTAGCTGTCAGTCCATAGTTGGCTAGAACCTCAGGGTCTAGAGGAGGCTTCTGAAGCAGTGGTTTCATGACAGCTCCTTTCAAGGACTGTGGTTCATGTCCTGTTACTACAGACAGAGGAATCAGATTTACTAAAGATAGACAGATAGATTGATACTTTATTAATCCCCAAGGGGAAATTCCACTTCCACACTCAAATGCCTGATACAGCGATCACAACAGTCACAATTATTACAGGTCAATCGTAATAATGGTACACTTCAGAATTAACGACAGCACATATACATTTGTTGTGTATGAACGCTAAACTTGAACAGTCCGTTGTCCCAATGGAGGCAAGTGAGAGTGAGGCCTGCAGCCAGACTACAAGGTCGGCGCTGCCACCCCAAGGGAGGTGGAGAGGGCAGAGGCAGGGGTCAGGAAATCACGGGGGAGGGGAGGATAGTACGCGCCATTTACGTCACCAAGGCAGAAGGAGTTCTCCTGGAGGATAAACAATGGGGCAGCCGATAAGGAAGCTGTGGGTTTGGGCAGACGAGCAAACATTCCAATCTGTCTTCTCTTTCAGTCCAATCCAAATTGTAAAGTCACATTTCTGGTCTTCAACATCACTCTCCTCTTCGCAGAGCGGCCAACTGCTCCGAGATGGTTTCCATCTTGGGTTTCAGTTCAAGAGTCTGTTGTTGCCCCGCTCTGCCAACCTCAGTCATTGCGTTGTTAATGACTGAGGTTGTGTGAGCTGCACATCACATCAAGTGTTGATGCCCACCAAGGGTGTCTTTTTAAAAAGAGGAATATTACGCCTCCATTTCACACAGACAAGACGGCAAATTCCCGCCTCTACCAGGCCGCAAATTTGGCACATTTTCTGTCTAAAAAGGGCTGGAGAGAGATGGAGGTGAGGGAGGAGAGGAGACAGAGAGGTGGGGAAGAGAAGAGAGAGAGACCAGACATTATGTTTGCTGCTCCATTTTGATTGTTGCTCTCCAGCTTCAGCTCAATAAAAACCTCTTCATCACATCAGTCCCATGTGGAGCTGCGTTGTTCCAACAACACTGAGCTCTCAGCTCATAGCAGTTCTACAATAAAGGTTCCAACACAACGTTCCATTGATCCATGAACAAAGCAGGCAGTGAGACCATGATGATGTCACATCTGTCCACTGTCCAGATGTCAGAGCTGAAAATCAGACGATGCCATGTTCCCTTCAACAACAGTCCAGCAGAAAGCCACCATGAAGACCTGAGGAGAAGCAAGGCAGCTCACCACAGTCAGGAACTCCCAGTCACCTCAACAAGGTTTCTGTCCACTCACGTTCAACCAGACCAGCAGATCACCTGCATCCCCACTGCCTCACCACCAGAGGGCAGTAGAACATCAACCATAGAGGCTCCCACTGAGGAATGAACACCACCACCAGCAGACGGCTCTCCCTCCCTGACAGCATTTAAAGGAGATGAATGATGGATCATCAAACTCCACCATTCACTGTGACTCAGGGCCGCTCCCTCTGCTCTGACTCTCTTTGATTGTTTGTCTTTGTTTTATTCAATCAAGTTGTTCCTCCTCTCTCCCTTCTTGCTGCTCTACAGTGCAGTAACATCATGAGTTGTGTCAAACCATCTCTGTCAGCTCTGCGAGTGTCTGGAGTGACATCTCCAAGGACACTTGCTGCCAGGACTACAGAGTAAACAACATCTGTTTGCATCTGGCTTCAACTGTACTTTTCCTCTAGGTTCAACTTTGCTAGGTTACAGTGACTTGTGTACAGAGTAGTGACTTGATCAGCTGGTGGTGATGATGTAGCTTTAGGATGCTAACACAGTTGTTACTCAGGGCACCGCTGGTTGTAATTTAGAGTCCAATGAGAAACGCTCAGTCTCAGGTTCCAGCTTATCAGTGAGTTCTTTGAGGGTCAGAGGCTTACATACAAATATAAAAACCAGTTGAAACACTTCCTGGAATTTTAAGAGGATTGAATACAAACAAGGAAGCACGTAAGACAGAGTAATAATACCAGTAAAGCAATGAAGGCACATGGAGGATCAGACATGAATCATAAGATTTATCTGAGACTCAAGTGGACGGCAAAGGTAGCAGGTGAGAAGGTGTTCAGGATGAAGGGTCAGTGACCTCCAAACAAAGTAAACTCCTGAATGGAGGTTGAGCAGAGTCTGAGGAGTCAGGTGGAGCTGGCAGTGAGACAGGAGTTGAGGCCTGAACAGACGCAGCACTGGTCTTTGTTACTGTGACAGCACAACAACCAACAGGACCTGCTTACTTTCTCAGCTGGATTGTTCTCATCAATGTACGGAACCTCTCCAACGACCTGGTGGGGGGACGGCCTACCAAGCCTCCACCTCAACGACTGTGGCTCCCACTGGGATTCGCGATGCTCTTCTCAAGCACAAGGTGGCTTCTGTCTGCTGGTCAGGATGGAGATTCAAGGCTCACGGGAGGTCAACAGTATTGTGACCGTGAAAAGGGGGAGAGGAGAAGTTCTGTTTAAAGTTAAAGAACAAAGAAACAAAAAAGTAAGCAGAAGAGAAAGAAAAGAGGAGAGACGGACCAGCAGCTCTAGGAGCTCACGGAAAAATAAGAAGCGCTGAAGAGCCTGAACCCAACCCAACTGTAACGGATGGTGTCGTGACTATTATAATAAACTGGTCCGCCGTGAGGGGTGACCTTTGACCTGTGTGGGGCTGCTGGCCAATCAGCACCCTTTGCCGTCCTCAGTACTTCTCAGATATTCCTGTATTAAACAGGTCAACAGAGGGCAGTCATGCATCCCTCAGATCCTCCAGAGCAGGGGTTTTCAGTTAAAATTCTCCTGGGTCCAGTTTTCAAACCTCTTCAAGCTTGGGTCTGGAGGCCTAGCACAGTTTTTCATGACTGCTGATTTCAGTGATGGGCCCACGCCTGCATGTTAGCCAGCAGTCGAGCTGTGCTTTATGATCCAGGGGCATCTTTAGCCGATGGAGGTAGACTTTAAGCCTGTTGTATCAGTGTCTGTTTGGTCAACAATGAACTTTCAGATCGAATGAAGTCGCCGACATTTCAATAATAGTCGTATTTATTGTCTGCTTTTTTTCCACATTAACCTTAAACCTATTGTCCAGCAGGGGGCAACATAAAGAGAAGAGTGAAATGAAAATGGATTCAAAAATACTCAGAATTTACTGGCATTTGACTGCATGTATATGACTATGTGAGTGTGTGTGTGTGTTTGTGAGTGTGTGAGTGTGTGTGTGTGTGTGTGTGAGTGTGTGTGTGAGTGTGTGTGTGTGTGTGAGTGTGTGTGTGAGTGTGTGTGTGAGTGTGTGTGTGTGTGTGAGTGTGTGTGTGTGTGTGTGTGTGTGTGTGAGTGTGTGTGTGTTTGTGTGTGAGTGTGTGTGTGTGTGTGAGTGTGTGTGAGTGTGTGTGTGTGAGTGTGTGTGAGAGTGTGTGTGTGAGTGTGTGTGTGTGTGTTTGTGAGTGTGTGTGTGTTTGTGAGAGTGGGTGTGTGTGTGAGTGTGTGTGTGAGTGTGAGAGTGTGTGTGTGTGTGTGTGTGTGTGAGTGTGTGTGTGTGTTTGTGTGTGTGTGAGAGTGTGTGTGTGAGTGTGTGTGTGTGTGTTTGTGTGTGTGAGTGTGTGTGTGTGTGTGTGTGTGAGTGTGTGTTTGTGAGTGTGTGTGTGTGTTTGTGAGAGTGTGTGTGTGTGTGAGTGTGTGTGTGTGTTTGTGAGAGTGTGTGTGTGTGTTTGAGTGTGTGTGTGTGTGTGTGTTTGTGAGAGTGTGTGTGTGTGTGTTTTGAAGACGACTTCTTCACTCCATTTTTGTTGTCACTCTTCTCTTAATGTTCAGTTTCACTCATTAAAATGAAGCAGCTTTGACGTGTTTACTTCTCTTGTACGTCAACAACTTTGGTCTTTAAGCTCCTGACAAACACACCACACGCCACTCACTCTATAGATTAAATCTGCTGATAACACAAAACACGTGACCCTGTGACCCTGCATGACGTTTTGCTCCAACTTTCCAGAACTAATAGGAGGAACAGCATGGATCGTTCTGAGCAAGAACTCTGACATCACCATCGTCATGAACAAGAAGGCAGTAGGACTCAACTTCAACAAATCTGAAATGTCCCCTTAAGCTCCTGCTACTTTGAACTGATGCCTAAACCTTCAGTTTCCATGCATCACTCAGAACCTCTCACAACCCCAGAAGAACAAGCAAAGGTTTGGAGCAGTAAAGCCTTCAATAATGACATCATCATGTTTGAGGGTTTTCTTCCCTCAAACTGTTTCTACCAACACGACAGAATCCTGGAAATATTTCAGGTGTTGACCTCCCAGCAGCCTGAAGGTCAAGCTGCATTATCTGTTATGTTGCTGAGCAGAGGAGGGAGCTCAATGGTAGAGCGCTAGCTTAGCATGTGAGAGGTGGTGGGATCGGTGCCCTCGTTCTCCAGAAGACTTCAGCTTGTTCTGTTGTTGAGCTCTGATGAAACCACTGACTTTGAACCACACACAAAGTGAAGGAGAGACTTAAGATTGATGGCACCTGAGGAACTTCTAGGTTTCCTAAAATCAACTGGAAATTCATTCACCAGTTAAACAGTGACTCTACCACAGGGGGTGTAGCTCAGTGGTAGAGCGCATGCTGAGCATGTATGAGGCCCTGGGTTCAATCCCCGGTATCTCCAGCTGGTCCTGTGTAGCCTTCATCTTACCTGCTACAGTGATCCTTAAATGTGACAACAGTCGATTCACTATCAGAAGACATCTTCTACATGTTCAAGGTGGGCGAACTTTCCACAAATATTCAAAATTACTTTTGAAAATGAAAACATAGATCAAACCTGCCCTGTCAATCACCCACAATGGGCGGATCGTCCCACTCCCTATCAGGTTCCCCACTCCGTGACCCAGGAGGCTCCCTCTCCCTATCAGGACTAGAAATCCATTGGGGTCTCCCTGCTCAGGTAGGAGTCCTGCCCACTACATTAAACTGTTGATGTTCTAGAGGAGACAACATCTGATCTTTGTTAGATCCACCAGTCAAAGGGTTTCTTTAAAGGCTGTAGCAGCTGAGAATGAGGGAGAGACAGAATTAATAACCATCTTAGTGAGGACATTTTGAAACATGATGACATTTTGCCACAGTTATTATTGACTTGCAGCACTGCAAAAATCATCTCCCCTCCAAAAACCCTCTTCTCCAACTCTGTACTCAAGTTGTCTCCTCATCAGGCACCACAGGATCCAGGATGTTCAGTCAAAAAATCATTAGTGATTTCAAAAATGTCCATCAGACACAAAATAAGGCTTCAAGCAGGTTTACAACTTTATTTCATGTTGACCCATTTTGTCCATTTTGCCTCCACACTGTCCTTCATCACAGCATTTAACATCAGGACTGCTCCCAGATCAGCTCCATGACCTCATCCCAGCACCACAGTACCGCCCAAGTTCATCAAGGATGGCCAACATGAGCAGGTCTAGATTCACCTCCATCTTTGGAGGCTGTTGAATTTCCTCCTGAGGACCGTCAGGCTGTTTCCTTACTTTGCTGTGACCCAACAGCAGACAGCAACAAGGACTGTGGTGAACTTGGTAAAACCACCATCTGGAGTCTGGACCAAGATGCTGATGTGATCCTTTGATGAGTTTAGAATCAGTCAGAGATCAAAGACTGAAGCAGGAGATCAATGCTCAGAACCCAGAGATCAAAGACTGAATTCAGACATCAAACACAGAATGCAGAGATCAAAGACAGAATTCAACGATCAATCAATGTGAGGAACCAGCATCTCATGTGAAGATGCTTCTGAACTCATGAAGTGAAATCCTACCAAATAGAGATGAATGAGTCCAACTGGACCTGAACAGGAGAGAAATAAAGGGGTTGTAATGTAATTGCTATTTATTTCCAGGCCATGTGAGGGTTGGATTTTGTTCTTTCATGTTGAAGTGAACTGACAGTGGGACTGTGGACCTGGGCTGAAGTCCAGCTCACTGCTGGTTTAATAAACCACCTGATTGTTTTTTCCAATCAGCTCTGATCTGATGGAAGAAACAAAAAGCCAAACTTCATTCGTCCGTGTCCAAACTCCAAGTCTGTTGATGTGCAGCACTCCAGTTATTTGTTTCTTTCCAGACAGAAGCAGGTTGGTGGAGGAATAAAACCTCAAGAGTGAACAAACAGCAATGAGAGAAGTGAATCCTGCACTCAGAGAAGTTGTGTCTGCACTCGCCAACCAGGAAACGCGTCTATCTTCTGTGTGACTGAGGCAGCTGCTGAGAGCTGCGTTTCTCAGCTGTGTGGGGGCGGGACTCTGTGTGTGATTGACAGGTCAACTGTCTGCCAGACAATGTTGTGGGACACAGACACAAAATGCGAGGTGCCATTTCCATTCTGGGTCAATCAGCTCTGGGACCGTTTTGTCTTTTGAATGAAGAAATGCGTTCATTTTGGGTAGCAGCTTGTAAAAATGCCCCGGCTCAACCACCAGACCTCTGTGTACACTGGCAAGAAAAAAAACTGAAAAAAAACAGTAAAAAGTCTGACAGCAGAGTTTCCAGATGAACACCGTCAAATTACAGTAATGAACTGTTCCACAAAATTACATGGAATAAACTGTAAAAATACACAGAAGGTTTCACAGTCCAAACTCATTAAATTACAGTCCATTTAGTGTTGATAAATGTGCATTCAACTGCAGGAAAACAGGCCCATCACGTAAAAAAACATGAAGAACAAGGACCTTTCAGGTTCTTCTCTAAGTTCAGGGCTCTTACTGGTTCATTTATGAAACAAACCAGTCTATGAGCAGGAATTTCCCATTAAAAAAGTTCATTTGACAGTGGAAAAGCAAGCATAGTCCATCAAAATAGCCAAGTTTAAGGTCAATCACTGTCAATTGAAGCTATTTAGTTGTTACTTTATGAAACTGAGCCAACTTTCTACAGTGATTTCCTGTTAGATTCTGGTTTCTCCAAGTACAAAAACTATGACAATGTATAAACACAGAATCTGTACTTTGAACAATAGAGAATTTCTGCATATTTACAGTATCAGTCCATCACTTAAGAGGATTGGAATGGTAACAAATCATTGGACAATGGAAATCATTTATCCTTTAACGAAACAACTTCAGTGCAGAGTTGATAACTGCACTTCAAACTTTGAACTGGTGTCCACATCAATGTGGAATTTGAGGAGGCCACAGCCACCAAATTTCCCAGAGTTCTTGACTATTTGCAGTCTCTTCCCTTGGAGAAGTCAAGTGGAACTACAAGACAAGGAGCAGAAATCCAAGCTGCTGGTGGACCACGTGGTGCTGTGTTGATGCTACTTTCACACTCAAAGGGGATCGTGCAGGAATGTTCCACACGGTTGACCAAACTTCCATTGCAGAAGAGATTCAGGCAGTTCCACCCACGCCATGCATCCTTGTATGCTGTAAGTGTGAGGCAATACAATACAGTATGTTTCAGTGACATATATTTAGACAGAAGACCTTGGTTTATTGGGTGATGTTTATTGACATGCCAATTGGATTGTGGTGCCAATATGGCTGACTTGGTCGGTGGAAATCTTATCATCACAAAACAAAGTACACACAAATGTTCAAATTACTTTTCTAGACTTTAGTCCCCAAAGGAATTTCAGGCACCTGAAAGTGACTTTCATAAATCTGTGTGTCTGTGTACAGTACATGTCCCCAAAATGGACATTAAAATTATTGGTCCCCAATCTCAAGGATAAAATGATGCCACAGTGATGTAGTAAGAGTTTCTACTATCCTCAAAATGATGCTAAAGTGATGTAGTGAGAATTGCTACTAACCTCAAAATGATGCTAAAGTGATGTAGTGAGAGTTGCTACTAATCTAAAAATTAAGCGACAGTAATATTTTAAGAGTAGCTACAACCCTCAAAATGATACTGACAGTCATATAGTAAGATTTGCTAAGAACCTCAAAATGATGCTACAGTGATGTAGTGAGAGTTGCTTAAAACCTCAAACTGATGCTACAGTAATGTAGTGAGAGTTGCTACGAACCTCAAAATGATGCTGACAGTGATGTAATAAGAATTGCTATTAACCTAAGAAATGATTCTACAGTGATGTCGTGAGAGTTGCTACTAATCTCAAAATGATGCTAAAGTGATGTAATGAAAGTTAATGCTAATTTCAAAATGATGCTGACAGTGATGTAGTCAGAGTTGCTAATAACCTCAAAATAATGCTACAGTGATGTAGTGAGAGTTGCTCATGACATCAAAATGAAGCTAAAACTAACGTGAGCTTCATCAAGACCCAGGCCACTATTTGGGGTCATGCATCATTGTTGCTGACCAATGGTCCAACTTCATCAGTCAGTCAGTCAGAGACATTAGCATTTGTCGGCCTGGCCTGCTGCCAAAGACTAACACTGCTTTAGTTGATTTACCTGTGCAGCCATGTCACGCTCCTCTCGCCCACCTCCACGGTCAGACGCCAGGTTAAACCAGCCAATGGCGTAAGAATCACTCTCAGAATCTGAAGCGCTCGTAGCTGCAGGGTTTTTCCACACAGCTTCTGTTGAGAGACAAAGTCCATCACTTGATGAACTCTCACCAACAGAAATGTGCAGTTTTCCACTCAGGACAGCTGCTGCATGCTGCTGTTTGGAAAAAGAAGGTCCAGTGGATCCGTTCAGTTCTACATTATTCAGCAGAGAGATGTCACCATTGAATAATGACCATATTTCCTAAAATTATAGCTCAACCACAGAGGGACCAGGCTACTAGAATGACCTCTGTTGACTAGAAGTGCTTCTCCTATGGTGGTGAACTCCTCAGCTGTCAGTGGAGTCAAATCTGTCTTAGAGAGGCCAGAGGTTCCCACACTGGTTCCCTCTCATCATGCAGCCCTGACAGCTGTGTGTGCTGTTCCAGCGTGTTGGCACCTCACTGATGAGTTTCAGGGTTGGCCCTCCCATCTGTTGCTGCACCTGAGCCAGCTTCTCCTTGGCTGTAGTGCTGATCTGAAGGATGTGACAGTGTTCCTGGCTTTGTGTCTGATGATGGAAGTGGGGATCTGATCACAGGATTTTCTGACTCCTAGATTCAGACGATGTGCAGTGCAGACTGAGTGGTGAATTTGGAGCTGTCTAGTGGATGCTGTCATGTTTGGTGCTGCGTCGCTCACAAGACACTTGACTTTGTTGGTGATGGCCCAGTCCTCCATCAGGCCTCTTTGGACTGGGGCCAAACTGTCAGCAGGGTGACTTTGTGGAAAGCCTTGCACTCCCAACACATTCATTCTCACGAATGCAGTGACAGGTCAGAGCCAAGGGAGCCTCCATGTCCACAGATGTCCACATGGCAGCTGGACTTCCTTTTTCACTCCTTCCCGTTCCTCCTGGTACTTTTTGGCCACCGTTTGTTTGATGGTCTGAAAATGACACCCAGAGTAAATCAATACATTGAAATTAGAGATGAAATAAACTGGAGATATCAACTACTGCTTTAGATCATTTCCACACAAACCTTTCTGGTTGGCAAACATATGAGGCTCAAGGACCTGAACCAGTTCCCTGAACCCTTCCCTCTCAACAGTGCTGAGGGGCTGGCAGTCCTTCAGGATGAAATTCAGCAGAGCCTCATCCAGCATCTGCTTCCTGGAAGCTGGATGGTTAAAGATGAAGTAGAGAAGAAATGAAGAGGAATTAATGATCAATGAAGCACCTGTGAGTCAGTTGGAGAGTGGCTGTATACCTGAGTTCATCCTGGTGGATCTGGGACTTCATTCTCATGCCTGGCCCCATCATGCCTCAGCACTGAAGAGGTGCTTTTGTTGAGATGAGACGCTTCTGTCCAACAAATGCGACATTCAACCTGCAGAAAAGAACATGAGTGCTCAGCTAAAAGTTCCTTTCTTCATGGTGACTGGTGTTTCTTAGTCTTAGACCACCAGGTTTCCAATGAGGTGTATCGGATACGTTGTTGTGTGCCGCTGAAATCCGTCCAATTCCGGCGTTGTTTCCTCATGAAATATGTTTGCCTTAAAGCTCATGAAAGTGTTGAACCACAATATCGTTCACCATAACTGAGTCAACTTCAAGATAACCTACTTCTACATTCCAGTCCCGGCTGCTCCTGTTCTGCTGCAGTCCAGAAAACAACAACCCGATACAATTGGCGCTCCTTCCCACAGCTCCGGCCCGGATCCGCATGGTTCCGCTGACTGACTGTGAGACGCGCTCCCTCCAGAGTGGCACAGCCCGATGGGGGTCCTTGTCTGGCACGGGGGCGTAAGACAGGTGTGACTGGAAAGCCTGGTTTATTCTGCGTCGAGGGAACGCGTTGCTCTGCTCTTCACCGCCAAGCCGCTAGGGGGTGTGGCTTTGTCTTTGTATTGTTTAAGGGGCTCTTGTCGGATTCCTTGGTTTTCTTCCGGTCACAGACAACAATTGTTGGCCATTTGTCAGTCTTTGTAGTGCCGCGAATAATCCTTTCTTCGGCTTGGTCCATTTCTCTTGAAGCCTTCACCACAGAAACTTTGAAAATGGCGGTGTTGTTGGGCTGCGACTGAACCGGAAATGACGTTTTGAGCGGACCAATCACAGTCCTCGACGTTGACGTCACCACGCGTCGACGCGACGGAGAAGCATAAATCAGGCTTTAGTGGTTTCGAATCTCACGCCAAGCCAGAGAACCAGGTCCTGAATCTGTCACGTGGTCACTGCCGGTCGGCGAGGCTTTGGACGTCACTAAGTACGTCATCAATACGCGTTTTTCGAAACGAAGTCCTGGATCACTCGACTCATCACTACCGCTGCTACCAGGTTAGCGAGTTAAGGAAACGTTAGCGAGTCTGGAGTGGCACAGAGAACAGAACTTGGACTCTGCTCGTTTTGAAGAAGAAGAAGAAGAAAAGAAGCGGAAGGCCTCGGTCTTTGTCTCCTGAAGGCTGAGTGGCGCCGGTAGAACCTCAACATGTGCGCCGCGCAGCTGCTGCGGGTGTCGGTCCAGGAGCGGATCCTCGCCGCCGCTGAAGACTTCCTGCTGCAGCTGGGAGAAGGAGACTCAGCGGCTGGAGTCCCGGTGCTGAGAGCGCTGCTCACCGAGCGGCTGGCGGCGGCCGCGGAGCAGATCGTGGCTCTGCTGGAGGAAACCGTGGCGGAGTACGAGCGGGAGAACCGCCGGCAGAGGTTGCTGCTCGATGCCGTGCTGAAGCCCCGAGTCAGGCTGGACAGAGCAGGTGAGTCCCCCCACACTGACCAGGAGAACCGGTGTTGTGTCGCTCCCAGCAGCATCGACCGATAGCGATGTCTGTCTTTTTATTCCAGCGCCTCAAAAAACTGCTCCTTTGAGTTTGGACTCGCCAGGTTGGCTATCAAGTGATGCTCCAGTGTAGAATCGTGCCAATGCCAGCCAGCAAGTGTCTCCGGTCCAGTTGAGTCAGCCAGTATCTTTGTGTTTGGTCCTGTTTGGCTCCTCATAACCACTGCAGGCAGGTTTCTCCTCCTCTTCATCAAACTAAGGATCGTTCCAGGCTCACTAATGAGCCCCTCCACTCCATTCAGGCCCAGGTTTAAAATCCTGTCAGCTCAATTCTCTCAGTGAGCAAAGAAGTGGAGGAGCAGAACACAAGAGGGGAAGGAAGTCAAGGGTTCACCTGTTGAGGGATTTCCTCTCTGTGAGATTGAGACTGAGTCAAGATGTGAGACAGGACAAGAGAAACTCAAGCTTTGGCTCCTTTGTGTTATTTTTCTGAAATGGAGCACTTGATTTGAACATGCACAGTTTTATTAATATTCTCTTATTTTGAAATGCAGCCCTACTTTTATTAGTCAATGAGACACCATCATACACATCTGCAGTCATTCAAGTATGTTCAGTTTGAAGTTACGTGATAACAGATCTTAGTTGATTTCTGTTTCTGTCTGTTGCTCCGCTGTTTCAGAGTCAAATGAAGAGATTTCTGATGTTGCTGTTTGTGTCCTGCAGATGTGGAGCAGCTGCTGGTGATTAAAGAAGAGGTTCCCCCTGAGCTGCAGGACCCAGAGCCCCCCCACATTAAAGAGGAGTGGGAGGAGCTCTGGACCAGTGAGGAGGGAGCGCAGCTTCAAGGGCAGGAGGAGGCTGATATCACCACGTTCCCCTTCACTCTGGTCCCTGTGAAGAGTGAAGGGGACGAAGAGAAACCTCAGTTCCCACGGCTTCATCAGAGTCTAACTGAGGAGAACTTGAAAGAAGAGTCTCTGAGCAGCAGCCCAGTTCATCCTCTGAAAACAGAAGCTGATGGAGAAGAGAGTGGAGGACCAGAACCAGAACCAGCCAGCAAGGTAGATCCAGATCCACTTGTACAACCCCAGACTGAAGACCAGATGTCAGACTCTTCTGAAGCTGAGACTGAAGTCAGTAAGGATGAGCGTCCCTTTAGGTGCTCAACATGCACTCAAGGTTATAGTTACAAAAGTAGGTTGGATAAACACATGAGAACACACACTGGGGAGAAACCGTTCTCATGCTCAGTTTGTGGCAAAAGATTTTCAGAAAAGGCATATCTGAAAAGTCACATGAGAACACATACTGGGGAGAAACCATTTTCCTGTTGTATCTGTGGCAAAACATTCTCACTTAGGGGACATCTGAAAACACACATGTACATTCACACTGGGGAGAAACCAGTCCCCTGCCCTGTCTGTGGCAAAAGGTTCTCAGAAAATGAACAACTAACAAGACACATGAGAACGCACACAGGGGAGAAACCATACCCCTCCTCAGTTTGTGGCACAAGATTTACCAAAAAGGGGGATCTGAAAAGACACATGAGAACACACACAGGGGAGAAACCATTCCCCTGCTCGGTATGTGGCAGAAGATTCTTAGATAAGAGACACCTGAAAACACACATGAAAACACACCCTTGAAATAAGCCATTTGTCACAATGTCGCTCTGAAGCCGTAACCAGAGTGAGAGTTGCATGTTGAAGTCCAACTAAAGAATTCATTTCACAAAAAATGCAAAAATAACTGAAATTGAACTAAGAGAAAAATGGGATGTGATCATTAGTAGAGTGTGTGTGTGTGTGTGTGTGTGTGTGTGTGTGTGTGTGTGTGTGCGTGCGTGCGCGTGCACGAGTTTTTAGAGGTGAAAGGAAGAGATGTTGGCTGCTGAAAATCAAAGTGACGATGGATGAGGAGGAAGCAGTGGCCAGTAATGGGGTGTCAGTGAAGAGAGCTCTGGACTCAGGAGCTTCCAACTCAGAGGAATGAACAGCTCCCTGTCCTCCAGATGAGTTATCAAGAAAAGAGCTCATGAAAATATATGACACTCAGGATTTGTGGAGCTGAAGATGACCTGTTGGTTTCTATGTTTCTCTGCAAACGTCAGGCAGAATGTGGAAGAGCGTCACAGCTGAGACGGTTAAAACCTTAGAGAATGTTTGCTCATGTTGTAAAAGTGCTATTCATGCAGAATCGGATGCTTATTCATGGACGTTACAATATATTTGGGTCAAACCACAGGAGCTGAAGTGTGTACCCTCATGCTCCAGGTTTCAAAGTTGTAAACTTACTTTGTGGTTGGCAGATTGATGTTTGCGTATGTTAATTTTAATAATCTGAACTATTTGACCTCAACCTGGGCGCCTGTTTTGAGATTTTGAGAATTCTTGGATGTGACATGACTCTACCTCCAATCTGTATGTCCCCTCCCCACGGTGGTAAATAGCTGACTGTTCCTCAGAAACATCAGAGAACTTCTGATGCTCTATGAGTGCTGTAACTTCTCTCTCATGCATGAATAAAGTTTGTAAGGTTTGAGAAAGAGACCACCGCCTCCTTTCTGTTCACTGCTCCGCCGGACGACCCCCCCACGCTGGGCCACTTGACCACAATTAATGGCGACGAGGATGGGATCCTAAACACCTGAGGTTACAGACTCGATGCAACGACTCCACTGATCATATAGACTGGTAGGAGAACACCTTTTACCAGTTACAGCAGCAGACTCCCAATAGCAAACCTACTCAGTCCTCCACCTCTGCTTGAGCAGCTGCTGCTGCCAATGATGATCTCCAAAGTCCTGTTCTGTCACTTAGTGAACTGTCTAAGCTTCCTAAAAGAGAGCAGAACTTGTCTGCCTCACTCTCTCCCTCTGCTCAATGGAGCCCTGCATTTAGAAGAAGAACTAGAACCTGGAAACCTGGGATACCAGGACAAAAATGTGTGTTAAATGATGAAGGAGAAGAAGTGATTAATGAAGAGGATTGTATCCTAGAAGAGGTAGAGGGTTTGAAGGCCAAGACCAACAGGAAGAGGAAACTGGCACCCCAGACCTCAGACTCAACGGGGCCCCAGACCAGGACCGTCTCTGAACCCGTGGCATCCCCTTCAACAATAGGACAGCACTTCAGTGTCTTCCAGTGTGTGCAACAATGAAAATGAAAAACAGAAATTTGTAACTGAATGCTCTCGAATAACTCTAACTGCTGAACCTTAAGTTGAATTATCAGTAGATGGAAAATCTGCTGAACTCTTAGGGGACACAGGTGCAACAGTTTCCACCATTAATAAGTCAGATGCTAACCGTGTAGGATTAGTTCCTACTTCTGAAAATATAAAAACAGTAGCAATTGCTGGAGTAACTATGCAAAGTCCTTTGGAGCACCAGCCAAAGTTCAATTTGGACCCATTTCATGAGAGCATCCATTTGTAATCACTGATAACTCACCAAGTAATCTATTGGGTCAGGATTTGTTAACCAAGTGGCGTGCAACTATTCATTGTTCTCCTGAAGGCGTTCATACCACAGTCCCTGACCATGATTCTAAATGCTTCTTCAACATGCTACAGGCGGTAAATACAGGATGCTATTATTCTCTCATGTACTCCTTTTCAATCAGATGCTGACGGTGTCCTGGATTCAGACGGATGATTTCTTAGCAGGAAAAGAAGACCTGCCAGATCATTCCAGGTTAACGGGTTTAAAAGACCTCCATGTAACTCTACATGTTGATATGACAGGAACGGATGTTGCCTACTTCAAACTGTTAGACCCAAATATGGGATCACAATTCTCTGTGTTCTCAGATACTTTGGCAAGAACCCCAAAAGGTGTTTTCTATTTACCAAACGTTGGAGGTTTGGCTTTGTCATTGTTTCAGGTTGATAAAACCTCGCCCCATATTTCCGTGGCTGTTGTAGAAGGAATAGAACCACAACGACTCGGCCCTATAGCACATTACATGACTCACAATTCCCTGCAGGAAGGGTTTTTATGATGACATCATGTTCAGCCATTACAAAGGTGTAGGTTGGACTGTGACTGTAAATGCTAATTGGTATGATGATTCATTCTTTCCTGTTTGCACTGTTGCACCACTGCCCCCTACAGTGGCAGTTCCTCAGTTGTTTCAACTTACTTCGCACCCATTGTTACAGGGTATTCCTTCTAAACTCTGGTCTTCCCACTCTAATGAGTGTGGACTAATTAAATCAGTAGCTCCTGTATTTCTTGATGTAAGACCTCATGTTCCTCCTCCTAGGAAACCACAGGATCCAATTTCCAAAGAAGCTATAGAAGGTATCAGAGCAGTAGTGCATTCATTATTGGAACAGGGAACAATAGTCCCATGTCAGAGTCCATGCAACACTCCCATTTTACTGATAAAAAACCTAACAAAGTTCATACATGGCGTTTTGTGCAAGATTTGAGAAGTGTCAATGATTATGTGGCTCCTTTTTTCCCTGTGGTCCCAAATCCACACACTATTTTAACTTCTATACCACCCAACTCTGAATATTATACAGTAGAAGACCTGTGTTCAGCATTCTTTAGTATTTCAGTGCATCCTCAAAGTCAGTATTTGTTTGCATTGACTTATGAGGGACAACAATATAATTTTACGCGTTTGCCTCAGGGATTCGTACACTCACCTACCCTCTACGCTAAGGCACTTCAAGATGACTTAGAAGACATCATTCTGCCTGGTGGTAGCACACTGGTGCAGTATGTTGATGCTTTGCTCATAGCTAGCCCCAGCAAAGAAGCATGTGACATTGATACAAAGGCACTGTTAACTGCTCTTGCAGTGAAAGGACCCAAAGCTAGCTTGGACAAGCTACAGCTAGTACAAACAAAGGAGGACTATTTGGGACATGTGCTGAATAAAGGGAATGGTGGCAAAAAGGCAGCTACCTCTCCTGGTCTTGCTGTTACCTCATTACCAATGATTACTGCTCCTGAAGTTTCTCCTTCCACCCGTGATGTCGCTGCCCTACAAACAGCCGCTGATAACCTGGACAGAGTTCATTGGGAAACTCATCGTGTTCTTGTAAATAATGTTTATTATTCAGTGGACGGACGTCCTGCTTGTCCTAAAGCATTGCTCCCTTATTTACTTCCAATTGTTCACGGTAAGTCACACGTGAACAAAAGGGGAATGGTAAGAACTTTAAAGTCCTCATGGTACATTAGTGGAATAGATAAAGCATGCGAGGAAACAAAACAAGGTGCTCATCCTGCTCCTTATGGTCCTTTTGTTAACTTACAAATAGATTTTGTACAAATGCCAGAACACGGCAGATACCAGTGGCTAAATCACTGCTTAGAGATTTGATCCTGCGGTTTGGTGTCCCTCACTCAATAAATAGTGACAGGGGAACACATTTCACAGGGCACGTGATAAAAGAAATAACAGATGCGTTGGGGATAAACCATAAACTGCACACGCCGTACCATCCACAGAGTGCAGGCATGGTGGAAACATTTAACCAAACTTTAAAACAAAAACTCACAAAAATATGTGCTGACACAAGTTTGAGCTGGCCTGGCGCTCTGCCGATCGCGTTAATGTGCATGTGATCCACAACAAGCAGAAAAATGGGTTTATCTCCCTATGAAGTGATAACAGGAAGAGCCATGAGCACACCTGAGCAAGTAGGAAAGTTTGTAGTTCCTCCTGAAACGACGTTGAGAGATGTGTGCTGGGCTGAGAGCCTCGGTTTGGTTTTCTTTCTTTTGCTGCCTCAAATAAATGGCAGGCCAGCCTTGGTACTTCCTTATTTACTTCCAGGCTCATTCTGCATCTTTTGGGTTGTAATAAGCACCAAAGGGAAACCACCTTGGAGGGTTTCAGTGACTTTTATCAAAGGTCCCACTTCAGTAGGAAGTTCCAACCAAGCTGGCCAGGAGTTGAACCTAGAATCTTCTGATCCGAAGTCAGACGCGTTCTCCTTTACGCCACCAGCCCTACAGGAAAGGTTTGTCTGAATAGAAGAAAGTCAACATGTTCATTTGTACTTGATTTGACAGGAAGTTTAAATGATAGGGTGGCATTTTCTGGTTTTGTGCTGCCAGATTGTCTAAATATCAAGTTTAGATCATCAAGTTATCACTGGAACACGAGGAAAAAATACAGTAATAAAAACATGATCATTTTAAAAAATATATCATACATGAATTATTTTACATGAAATTATTCACTTTTTTAAGAAGAAAATAAGAAAGACAACCTAAACGACCAGGGCTCTGCACACGACGTGTAGCGACCAGCGGGACGGCTTTGGCCCTCTTAATGACTGCTAAGTGTCACTGACAGAAACTGACGTCTCAAATGGAGACGTGAGGCCAACAAGAAAACCCTTCAGCAGCTTCCTGAACACCGTCTCTCCCTGGAATTGCAGATTATTCACAACACAGTAAAGTGTTGAAGGAGGAACTGTTGCCTCTCCTTCTGCCCAGGATGGTTCCACCTCAGGGGAGCGGTTCACTAAATACTCATTCGCTTCTCTGGTCCAAGAATATTGATGTTGGCTCACAGAGACCAGATCCAGAGTCAGAGCTGAGACTTCAGTCCAACCACCTTAAGATGGAGGAGAAGAAGCCCTGATTTCTGGGTCTCACAGTCTTTTGGCTCCACCCACACAGGGGGCGGATCTATCATCAGCCACATCTGGAGCATCCCAGCATCCCTGGATATGTGGAAAGGGTTTTTCGAGAATGGCCACCAAATGGAGATGACAGCAGGAACAGGATCTCCATGGAGCTCAAAGGAGGGATCCCTCTCAGCTTGGAGCAGTCCTGGGGCCTCATGTATCAATGAGGTTTATGCAAGAAAAACTTGCGTACGCCGGGATCAACGCTCACGTTCAGGTGTATCAACACGAAAAGTTCGGCGATTCTTGCGTTGTTTCACTCCAACTCTGGAGGTGCCGTAGAAGTTGGCAGAAAACCGATTCTTGCGTTAACTGCACTTTGGTCAGTTGGCGACACCCTGTGGCGGTGTTTGGTAACTGACATTTTTTGATTACCGCACATACATCGGGTCCAAAAAGCCTTCCAGCGGGAGATGGCGGACCATTCCGGGGTGAGTCAGTCGACCCTCAGCCGGGCCATGCCCTGGGTGGTGGACCTGATCATTGAACGGGCCAATATTTATTTGCAGCAACAGCCGGATTCTCTAATGTCTAATTCTCTAATGACTGCACTCATGTTGCCAGAAAAACGCCATCCCATGAGGAACACGCTTACGTTCATCGTAAGGGTTTCCACTCCATCTATGCACAGAGGCTGGAGGGATGGACGTCGATCCAGGCCGGGCAGCCGTCCTCGCACGCCAGAATTTCATTTCCACAGTGTGAAAGGGTAAGAAGCTACCACATGATTCATGAAGCCAGATTAATTTATTTTGTCCACTAAACGTTCCAGAACATTTATCAGGCGGTCAAGCTGCTCATTGATCCTCGTTATTCCCAGAATATTGTCCTCTTGCGACTGCAGGACCGCCTGTGTGAGGATTCCTCTGGATCCCTGTGGGCCGGAGGATGTGCCGCTGGGTCCGGGTGGGCTGGAGGACCGTCCGCCGCAAGTCGGCCTGGTGCCGGTGCTGGGGCCGGGAGAGGGGCTGCCCGAATGCCGCTGGTCCTGGCGGATGACTCTGAGCCGGTGGACGGGCTGGCACGGGAGCCGGCAGGGGTGCTGCACGTTGGCGGCATGGCTGACGGATCAATTTCTATTAAACATATTGGTTTATTTAAGTGTCTGATTCTGTGTATTTGTTGTCTTTACATTTGTGGCACAGCAGGTGGAAACGTTGCTAAGAAAAGGAGTTGCCACTTCTCCTCCAGGCTCTTGGAGTCAGCGTGGGTGGTGGCGACAATCCCCCCCACAGAGGTGCTGCCCATGACTGCTGCCACCCACTGCTCAAACTCCATCAGGTGCCCCTCTCCCTGACCCCCACCTGTCTGGCTGGCACTCCTCCGGAGGGCAGCTGTACGCCGCTTGACCTCCACCTTGACGTCCTCTTAGTGCCATTTTCCACATTGTTATTTAAATTTAGATTGAAGCTAATTGATTATTGTAGTTCTTCATTTAGTGATTGCGCAGTGTTGAACTTCAGCCAATAACAGGTCCCACCACTTTGTTTTCATCTCCGTGGGGGTGTGTTGGTCTGAACCCACCTCGTTCACCCTCTCACTTCTTATCCATTCACAACCTTCATTGTTTATCCTGACACCACTGGACAGGCTGACCAACAGAATCTGCTGTCTCTCCTCCACCTCTCCTACCAGCACCTCCAGCTCCACGCCGTGAACCTCTTCTTCTTTGACATTATTTTGTGAGTGCGGACAGCGGAGACCCTATTTAAATGAATTTGTGTATTTCTAGGTGGGCGTAACGGGGGCGGGCCGGGTCGCTCCAACATCTG
This sequence comes from Aulostomus chinensis, assembly GCF_037954235.1. Classification (NCBI taxonomy): domain Eukaryota; kingdom Metazoa; phylum Chordata; class Actinopteri; order Syngnathiformes; family Aulostomidae; genus Aulostomus; species Aulostomus chinensis. The sequence goes on along the minus strand of NC_141320.1, from coordinate 56,036,973 downwards.
CGCTCAATTCCTTGCTGATTGGGATGTATCAAGGAAACGTGCATGGATTCCGGCGTCCGCACATATTGACACATCCGGATCTTTTGGTGCGTAGGCAACTTTGCATTCTTGCGACCGCAAGTTTTTCGTATGAGATCCACGCAAGTATTGATACATGAGGCCCCTGCTCTCTTCCCCCCAACCGGTCAAAGCAGATGTCTGTTCCCACTGATCCTGGATCTGCTCAAAGTTCCCACCTTTTAAAAGGAAGGTTTTACTCACATCTGCACAGTGGTGGAGTGGTTAGCAAGTTTGCATGTTCTCCCCATTCTCTCTGGGTCCTCCAGCTTCTTCCCACCATCCAAAGACATACAATTGGGACAAGGCTGACTGATACTCTAAACTGACCGTAGGTGTCTATCTGCCTATCTTCTTTTCCTTAAAAAAAATCTACTGTGCTTCAATGAAGATAAATTGTTGAATATCAATCCTCTACTAATGTTCATGGGAGTGTAGTTGTTGTGGCCGAGTGGTTAAGGCGATGGACTAGAAATCCATTGGGGTCTCCCCGCGCAGGTTCGAGTCCTGCCAACAACGTTAAACTGCTGTTCCAGAGAAGACAACATCTTATTGTGACATTAGGATTGAGTCTGCCAGTGCTTGGTGACTGTACAGGAGGTCTGTGGACCGCAGGGCCACCACAAGCCCATTTCCTCAACTCTGCATTTAGTCCAGAGGTCCCCCAAGTCTGGACCAGTGAGGAGAAATGTGATAGTGGAGAAGTCCTTTTGTTCTTCAACTGGTCCACCTTGATGGTGAGTCTCCTTTTATCAAGGATTACTGAATGCTTGTGTTATTTATGGCATTGTTAACACTTTCGAAAGCCTTCATTCAGAGCTGGGAAGAACCTTTAACCTGATGTCCCAGACATCAAAGTGGGCCACTAACTGGCCAGATGAAGCTATGCTAGGCTGCTGTATTCTGAAGAGCTAAAGTAGCAGCTTCTGAGAGGGATGCTAACCTGGATGTGTTCATCTCCTACTTTAATATCGGCAGCCCAACTTGGAGCTCTGACAGCCTCAAGCTTTTTGTTCCTGTTTCTGCTTCAGTCAGCAGGGAACTCCAACCTGCAATAGAATCTTCAACAACAATGGAATAGAAAAGTGAGGAAGAAAAACTAGAATAAACTTACAAAGCTGAGAAATGTTCATGAAGAAGAAATGCACACGTTATGATTGAGGCCAGAAACTAAAACTCCACACCAAATGTACGTTGACTTGTAGGATAATGAACTTGAATGTGTTGAAACAGCAGATAAATAAATCCACTACCACACAACAAGATGATGACCCACTACCACAAGATGGCGTCGCAGATCCAGACGCTCTGTGCAGGAAACACCAAGCAAAACATTACTAAAACGCTCCTGTGGTTCCCTACAGGAAAAACTGTGGCTCTGATGAGAAGAAGGATCCCAGCGTCCTCTGAGGATCCATGGCCACACCATTGGGTAGAAGGACGATGGGGTCGGCACCAGGAGGAACCCTGGTGTCTCCGATGCAGGGAAGATGGAGCACTGAAGAGGCCACATTGTTGCGTCCTAAAGAGGACATTTGGTGGAGCCTGAGACAGCAAACATCCCGCCCCCTTCATCAGAAAAACCACAGCACCAGAAGAAAGAATCCTGGCAGTGACGACAGGGAGTATCAGGATGACCTCCTCACCTCCACCTTTGAACCTTCAAATGAACTTTAAAAAGCTTTAGAGTGGAGAAGGATTTTTTTAAACATTTTATTGTTTTTTCGTTTCATTTTCATTTGTGCAATTGTCTGATTTATTAGAAATAAACACTGTCTGCTGGGTTTACATTGACTGTGATTCTCTTTTTGCATGCAAGTTGAAAGTTCTGCCAGTAAAAACACAAGTATTTGAAGACCAAAGGAAGAACCCCAAAAGTCAGGACCCTGAGATCAAAGTGAGCGCTCTGATCTCTGAGGTCTGGGATATTTCACATCCCATGGCCCTTCAAATAAGAGCCCTGTGTCACTGTCTCAAAGTTTTCAACCGTATTTGTTTGTTAAATTAAAACCAGACGACCACTGTGGTCCTTTTTACACGGTAAGTAAAGCACAGATGCCCTGGTGGACCTGTTGGCACCCTGGACTTTGAAACCAGTGACCTGAGTCCAAGTCTCCGTTCCAGCAGGTTTCCTGCAGCCTTCAGCAGAGCTGCCATGTTTCTCTGTAGAGAACTAAGTGATGCTCTCAGCAGGTTGAGGGCACCACCAACAAGTGAGGTATGAACCTCTGACTTCCTTCTTGTCAAACAGGAAACTCCTAATAAGTCATTTGAGTAAAGTATCTCATATTCCTGACATCCAAGTAGTAGTGAAGTGGAGGAAGAAGGTAGGAGATCTCCAACAGGATCCTTCTTCCCTCTGTCCTCCTTGATCTCATGGATCATCACAGTCAAGGGGAGACCCAAGCTCCCGGATGGATCTGACACTCAGGAACTGCTGAGTTTTCCAGTGGACTTTGTTCCATCCATGGTTCAGGAACAGGACTCCTCCTGGTTAACCTGGTATCTTTCCACCCCAACTGTGGGTTTTTGGAGAATTTTTCATGTCATGTCAAGAAATCAGGCTGGTGGGTTTTTCAATGAGAGAAATTCTGGTAACTTAATTAAGTGGCATGTTTGTTGAAGCAGTAATTAACTGATAAATTAAGGAAGGCCTGGCCAGTCTTTGCTCCCAGGTCATACGATGGAGTTAGAAAGTCCTGAATATATCTGGAGTTCCTTGATTTCCTTGTGGTTCATGTTCCTTTTGGCAATGTCGTCTGGAACAAGAGCAAGATGAACCTCTGAATAGCAACAGGTTGATTGCAGGTGATGTCAAGTGGTATTTAGAGGATCCTCCGCCTTGTGTTTGCTTCCATGGTGGAATGGTGAGCACTCTGAACTCTGGATCCAGTGATCCCAGTTCAAGTCTTGGTGGGACCTTCCTGTGTGGAACATGTCCCATGTAACAAACTGATCAAAAGATGTTAAGTGGTTCTAATGTTCTGGTTCATTTCTTGTCCTTAAGAAAAATGAAATTCATTTCTTACTGCCATGAATTCAGACTGTGTTTAATGTTAACAATTAAAAAATTCTACTTTGTCAGTGAATGAATTAATTTAATATTGCAGTCTGCAGCTTTCAATGTCTGTCAGGATGGCTGAGCGGTCTAAGGCACTGCGTTCAGGTCGCAATCTCTCCTGGAGGCATGGGTTCAAATCCCACTTCTGACAAAGGACATTTTCTCCACATTCCTATGCATCCACAGTGGTAAATTCCAAACCCAGTTGAAGCTGCTCTCCACTGAGGGGAGTGAGTGGTTGAACTGGCAGCAGAAGAGGCAAAGGAGCTTCCCTGTGATGTTCAAACATCGCCTGGTTTCCTCCAACATGGAGCAGCCACCAAAATCTAACTACAAATGTTGGTTCAAAGTCTGCTGAAGGAATGTGTTTTCTTTCAATTCACATTTTGTCCATTAACTTCATAATCATATCTTCAGAGTTGCCATCTCATCACATGACTAAAGTTTGGGTTCTGTATTGGGGGTAAAATATCCTTCCATGCCCCTCACTAGTTTGCACACAGAAAAGCATATTTTACTGGTTTCAAATCTCATCATGGGATTGATTTACAATATAAATATGGACAGAGCCATTGGAATCAGATGTCAGGACATTTGAAGGAATGTCAATCTCCTGTTGAAATGTTGCAGTGTGCAGCTGAGGCTCTCTGGCCCAATGGCAGAACCTGGACCCTCCTGGAGGAGAACCACAGGTGAGGGCCTTCTTGGCTCCAGATTGATGGAAATCAAGTGTCTGAGGCTGTTAGCAGCCATTAAGTTGATCTGGTTGGCACTGGTATTTGTTCTTGCTGCAGCTCAGGAGTGATTCAGGAGAAGAGTTTCAGAACAGCCAAGGTTGGGGACTGGAATTTTAAAATTTCACCTGGAACCAGACAACCTTGGGGGGTAAAACCTCCAATCCTAGCCACTCAGATGCAGCAGCAGAGGAAGCTGTCATCCACCCTGACAGTCAGAGCATCAAGTCAAGAAAACATCACCATCTTGGAGTTCCAAACCTCCACTTGTCAGATTCAGCTACTTCTTATTGTGGGACTTTAAACTTGAACACAATGGAATTTGGACAAGGAGTTTTCCTTCCAGTCCAAACATCATCGTCCAGCCTCCAACCAGAGGTCCATCAGTGATCATGGAGCCACAGGTGGAGTCTGGATTCTTTTCTGGAATGAGACGGCAGTGACAGTCCTGCCAAGTGACATCACTGACATCACTGGATGACTCGGGTCATGTGACTGGAGGACACCCAGATAGCAAAGGTCCACTCTTGTGTGTCCTCACTGCTCCACAGGTCTGTCAAATGTTCTGTAAAAAGTTGGACCCAGCAGAGCTGCTAGATTAGGAGTTGATGGAGTCGTTGCAGATACCAGGGTCCAAAGTCCAGCTTGAACCTGGTTTGTGCAGTTCTTTGTCAAGCTAGCAGCCATTCTTTTCACTGCCAAGCTAAAGTGACTTCTGTCAACAAAGGTCAACATACAAAAGGATATTTCTACTGGCAGTTCAAGATTTTGATCAAACTCCTTTTTCAGAGCTGGAACCTTCCTCTTGTGTCAGCTTTCTGTTCCCATCTCTATGTTAACGGTCAGTTCTGACCCACGTCTTCAATCAGCTGGAAAATAAACTAAAACAATTTTCTATCCTCCAAGTTGTTTCCATCTCTTGGTTTCCTTGTCAGGCTTCCTTATCCATGGAAATATTGGTTTGAATATTTAGTTGTGGGCCTCTGGACCTTTTTTTAGTCACTAAACCCTCGATTTATTTGTTTTCAGCAACAGAACTTTAATACAAAGACAAAATGAAAAGCAGAACAAGCCAGAACCCAAAATATGGGTCAACAACTCTGGAGGTCAACAAACAACAACCAGTCAAGCAAATCAAACCAACAGAAACCAGCTACTGGTTCAAAACCAGTAAGAAACAAACACTGAGGAAAAGTCTGTGTGTGTTTGTGTTTGTGTGTGTGTGTGTGTGTGTGTGTGTGTGAGTGTGTGTGTGTGTGTGTGTGTGTGTGTTCAGATGCTTGTGTGACACCTGTGTGTGTTCTCTGCAGAGATGTTCCCTGCAGCTGAAGCACAATCCGTTTGTCCTGCTGTCCTGACTGCTTGGGCAGTCCTGACCCTCTTTCTTCTGGAACCAGGTCCTGAGTGGGGTTGTGGCTGTGGCTGTTCTGGTTGGTGTTGAGGCAGGGCGGCTGAGGCAGGGCTGCTGAGGAGGACGCTGGTGTGGATGCTCTCCGTGTTGCTGATGGCATGGATGGAGTGCTGCTGAGCTCTGCAGCTGTCTGAGCAAGGCTGCAGCGTCTGGGTCTCAGGGCGTCCGTTCCCTTCCCTCAATGTGTGGCTTGACCAGGGAACTTCCCAGCTCCTCCAGAAACATTCCCCTCTTGCTCTTCTTGTTTGAGCTCCACTCCTGGTGGATGTGGGTCCACAACACCAATGTTTCTATGCAGACACATCAAGGATGCTGCAAAACACAAGAATCCACCCCAAGACTTTCTCTTCAACTGTGTTGAGGTCTTCATGGCTGTGATGATGCAGGTTCTCTTTCTTATTTTCTTCTTAAAAAAGTCAGTAGTTTCATGTTAAATAATTAATGTTATATTAAAAAAGTCATCTTTTATTAATTACTGTTTTCTCTTTTGGTGTTCCAGTGTTAATTTGATGATCTAAACCTGATATTTAGAAAATCAGACAGCACAAAAACAGAAAATGCCACCATATCATTGACATTTTCTGTCATACATCTGAATGTTTAGACTCTTTTTGTAGAAGCCCCTCCCATCTGTAGGGCTGGTGGTGCAATGGACAACGCGTCTGACTTTGGATCAGAAGATTCTAGGTTCAATTCCTGGCTCGGCTGAAAGTGAATGTGGAGCAACTTGTCCTGCCGAAGTTGTCCCCTCTTCCATCCTGAATAACACCTGTCCTGACTGGCAATCAAAGTAGGCTGAATGCTGTCAACAATGTTCCCTGAAGCCCCCCCCCCCCCCACTCACCAGTCAGTATGATACAAAGTATGATCAGAGATCCCATTGCAAAATAAGAGTGGGCCTGTGGACCCACACTCATACGTTTAAACACCCATCTAAATAAATACTGCTTCCATGCACCATTAAAGTACACAATGCATATTCATACACAAATATCCACATATTTACAGTACAGAGAACAAACAAGAACAAGTAGAGAGTGAATCCTGGAGAGAAAAGGGGAGGTGCATCAGAAACGAGAGCAGATGTTTGAAAATGCTTGATGATTTGAAGATGAGAAAGGAAGTGAGAGACCCAAGTGAGGAGGAAAGGTTGTTCCAATCTGATGGAGCTTTAAATACAACCGCTCAAAGCAGAAGGCCGTCCCCACTGATCCTGGATCTGCTCGACCTTCCTGCCTGTTAAAAGGAAGGTTTTCATCACCACTGTTGCAGGATGTGCTGCTGGTGGAGAATTGTTGGGTGTAGGTTCATTGAAGCAGTTTGGTGCTGGACCTGCTCTACTAGTAAAGAGTCATGAGAGAACTTTGTTGTGATTTGGTTCAAACAAATAAATTGACTTGACTTGATTTGGTGCCTCAGGAGGAGAAAATTTGGGCACAAAAGTTGGACAAGAGTGTTTGTGGAGGGTGATTTTTTGTTGTTGTTGCAGTGTTGTAAGTCACTGTACCTGCAGCTGAATGATTGAACTTTCTCCAAATCTCCTCAAGATGGTTTCCAAATGATCAAACTGACTTGACTCAAATATGA